>NC_051286.1:26447704-26747704 GCF_015220745.1 Sebastes umbrosus | reverse complement strand
GCTTTTTTTTTTTACATTTTTTTTAGGCAGTTACCTTTCAGGGCTTCCGTGGTTTCCCCTAAGAGTAAAAAAAAAGTAACTTAGAAAAATCCGCCTCAATTTCTTTTTTACCTATTTCACAGACAAAAAAAGGGACTAGAAAGATTATCCTGGCAAAAAAAAAAAATCTTCCTGTTCATAAGTCATTAACACAGGAGAGAAAATATTTTTCTTAGAAAATGGATCACCAGAAAAAAATAAAATTCTCACTTGCCTTTCAGGGCTTCCGTATGTATCTGTAACCAACCCTTCCAACTGTCCTGGGGAGGCAGAATTTTGGGAAAATGTACTCCTTGTACATTTAACAAAATTGTGCCTGTCACATTTGGGTTTGGCTCTAAATTAAAATTGATAAATTGTTAGCAGACACCTGTATATGTTCAGGGATCACATTAATTTCATTATTGCTCAAGTAGTCTGTGAGTAACGGAAGGTTATTTGGTGTTGATACAAAAGTGGCCCAACCGACCCCACTCTCCCCTACATAAAAACGTACATCCTTTTAACACGTTATCTAGGCTTTATGTGTGCTTGCTGAGTCATGTGTGTGGAGGACATTACTTTAGCGGGGTTCATTATGACCCAACCAGTCGATGCAGAGCTGGGTTCTGCCCAAGGTTTCTATCCGTTAAAGGGGAGTTTTTTTCTTGCAATTGTTGCATTAGAATGCATGCTCATGGGGGGATCTCCTGTTGGGTCTCTAAATTATAGAGTATGGTCTAGACCAGCTTTTCTCAACCACTGAGCCTCAGAGCGCCATCTAGTGGGACACGGAGGTACTGCCAAATGGTTAGATTAACCTCTTTAAAATCCAACTGCCTTTCAGGGGTTGTAGCGCGTTCAGTTTTAAAGGTCCCATATTTTTAAAAGTGAGATTTTCATATCTTTTATATTTTAACGCAGGTTTGAGTGCTATATAAATACTGTTAAACTATCAAAACGCTCAATATACGGAGAAACACACAGCCCGTATTCAGAAATTGTGCGTTTGAAACAAGCCGTTAGGATTTCTGTCCATTTGTGATGTCACAAATCTACAATATTTAGACCATTACATGGTTTTAAACATAAACATTCTAAATGTGTCCCAGTTTATTTCCTGTTGCAGCATATGTAAATAAAATCAGCTGACAGGAAGTAAACATGGACCCAAACTGTTGCGTAGCAACGCAATTCCGTTGAAATGTGCTAAAACGGAGTGATTCAGACAGAGGGTGAATACAGGTATATTCAGGCAGACAGTATGAGGAAAATAAAGTTTTTTTTTAACATTACAGCATGTAAACATGTTCTAGTAGAAATACAAAATACAAGTATGAACCTGAAAATGAGCACGATATGGGACCTTTAAAGCTAGAGTGAAAATACTGGTATCATGTGAAAGTACAAAAACCTAAGGAGTACATTGGTTGCCGACCGTGCTAGCTTGTCGGGAAGAGCACTAAATAATGTTGGGGAGGTCAAACCGGCATTGCCATTTTCAAAAGGGGACCCTTGAAAACGGGTTCTGTGGGTACCCACTAGTCTCCCCTTTACAGACATAACTAACGTTCTCGGATGCAGTGGCACAAAATGGAGCAGTTTTTTTAAACAAAAATGTCGTTTTGGAGACAACCCTGCACCGGTAAAAGCTCAAATCGTGTGGTGAGGAAATATGACCCTGAATACTTTGGATTCATAAAGGCAGACAGTGGTGGGTGAGGGTAAGCTGAATATTGATGTGGGTCAGTACAGCGGATAGTGGCATAACACATTATTTATAGCCCAGTTTCTCATTTATTTGTGGTTTAAGGTGGAATTTTTTAACAATTAGAAGTGGGCCTCAAGTTACAAAAGGTTGAGAACCCCAGGTCTAGACTAGGAGTGTAAGAAAATATCTAAAAAAAACAAAACGAATATCGGCATATTATGTTTAGTGATACTATATTGTTTCTCAAAAACATTTTAATAAATAAGTTCACATGCAAAGATTAACTCAGTCAATACTTTATTTCATTGGCAAAGAGATGCATGCTCTCAGTGTATTTTACTCAGATTTTATGCATATGGTTGTGTGTTCTTTATACTATGACAGTTATCCCCAAATTAGATAAAAGAAATCGCAATACATTGCCTTGCTTACAGTATCGCAATATATTGTATTATAACCCCTGTATCATGATCGTGTCGCCAGATTCTTTCCAATACACAGGCCTAGTCCAGACCTGCTCTATATAAAAAGCGTCCCGAAATAACTTCTGTTATGATTTGACGCCATATAAAAAATGAATTGAAATGTAGTGGTGAACTGTGAGGTTGTTTGACCTGTAGGTCTCTTGTTTCTCCACAGGGTGGAGCAGTCGGCCTGTGTCTGAGGCCACATTGAGCTGAGAGGGCTATAAAAAGAAAAAAACTGAATGTTCTTCATTCACTTTTTTTTATAATTTCATGATGTTCCAGCAAAAAAAAAAAAAGTTCTTTGTCACCTTTTACTACATTGCATCTGGTGTTGTATGAGCTGAACGGCAGATAAAAACCAGTCCTCCTCCAAGGCAGTGGATATCTGTCGCTAATCGTTTGGCTGAGAAATCTACATCATTTCAAAAACCTGTCAAAACTGTCTCTGTGCTTTTCACCTGTACATTCACATGTCGTTTACTTCAACTGTCTTTTTCTTCTTTCTTTTCTCTACTCATCACTCTTCACCTGCTCTAACCGGTGCGCTTCTTCCTCCGGAGCTTTGCTGCTCTCCATCTTCCCTTTGCTGTTAAAGATGTGATGAGCCAGAAACACCAGGAACACGATGAAACACACAGTGCACACTATGATCCCCACGAGACCCCCCACCGACACCCCCGAGGACGGCTGCCTGGTCGGATCCGGATCTGGATCCGGGTGTGGCACCCCTGATGTTGCAGATGTGGGGATGCTCGGACCCGGACTCGGACTCGCTCCGGATCCCTCCATCCCCCCGTCTGTCTCCGTGTCGTCCTCGTTCTTCACGCACCGGTACTGTCCCACTAGTGTGTACCCCGGAGAGCACGTGCACACGTAGCTGCCGAACGTGTTCCTGCAGTCCTGGTCGCAGTAGAAGAAGGAGCACTCGTCTATGTCGATGCAGACCGTGTGGTCGGTCCTCTCCTCCGCTATGTAGCCGTCCGGACAGTAGCATTGGAACCGGTCGTTGGGGTCGCACTCAGCAGGACATTCCTCATGTCCGCAGTGGAGGACACACTTATTGGGTGTCTTCGGGTCCTCTTTATATCCGTCATAACACGAGCACTGGTAGCTGCCGGGGCTGTTGGCGCACATGTGCTCGCACGGAGCGGACGCGCACTCGTCCACGTCGACGCACAGCCCGTTGGACATCTTGTATCCGTCCTCGCACACGCACTGGAACCCGCCAACGGTGTTGACGCACGCGGAGTTGTCCCCGGGACACTGGCGCTCGTCCGTGCAGTCGTTGAAGTCCACGCACGCCCTGCCGTCCCGCGCCAGCTTGAAGCCATGGTCGCACATGCACGTGTAGTTGTCCCCGTCCTTGTGGCAGACGTGCTCGCAGCGCAGAGACAGACACGGGTCGTCCTCCGGTGTCTCCTCGCAGGTGACCCGGTTCCCCGGGTGGACGGCCTGGCCCGGTGGACAGTAGCAGGCCGGCTGGTTGTCCTGGTCCACCGCGCACTTGTGCTCGCAGCCGCCCTCTTTGATCTCGCAGCTCCAGGGCGCCTGCAGCCACTGCTCCGAGAAACACACGTACTTGGTCTCTGCTGGCATCCGGACCGCGGTGGTCCCGGGGGGCAGGGACAGCGCGTCCTCAGACACGAACCCCATGGGGGTCCTGTAGGAGACGGACTCGCCCTGCGCGGCCGTTAGACTCTCACACGGGTTCGTGAAGCCGTACTCGCAGAGGAACCCGGCCGCGGGTTCTCCGCACGGCTCCTGGGTCCATGTGAACTCGTCCTCTGAGGACACGGAGACACAGCGAGGAGGAGGAGGAGAGCAGCTGCTGTTGAAGCTCTGCGGCCATTTGGAGAAGTCGGTCTCCTGGTCTCCGGTGACCCATTGGAAGCCTCTCAGCTCGGCAGCAGGGTCCGGGCAGCCGGTCTGCAGATGTAGACCGATCCAGAACCGGCCCATGAGGTTCCCCAGCAGGATCTGCAGGACATCATTGGACACGGTGGACCGCACTGTCATTAAGTGTCCTCCCCGAGCTGTGCATTGGTCCCTTGCCGTGGTGAAGTCGCTGGGCTCTGTGAACACGGTGAAGCACCGGGTCCCGATGCAGTACCCGCTGTCCGGATCGGTCCCTCCGGTTCCTCCCAGCAGGAGACTCAACACCAACACACAGAGTCCGGTAACATCCTTCATGTTGGAACCTCGGGGTGCGTCCGTTCAACTTCTTGCGCGTGCCAGCAGTCTGTGAGCTTGTTTGTTTGACACAATATGTTCCTCGCATTTATAATAACCCCCCCCCAACTCCAACTCCATGTTAGTACCCGGACCCGGACCCGGAGGAGGAAGGAAGTCTCTGGTAATCAGCCCGCTGAGCTGCTCTCACTGTCTCTACACTAACTTTCTCCTCTGCACGGCGGACCACATCAACAATTACGCACGGCCTTTACGCATGTACGCAGCGAAGCCGTGCGCACGCAAGGGGTGGGGGGGTGGAGGGGCATTTTCCCAACTATTTGCAGAAGCCCCTCCCAACTCCACTCTTCACTAAATGGGAACCAGGAGTTTATATTCTCGTTGTTTTTCTTGAGGTTCAAATTCTGACAGTTATGGGACGTAGTTCCACTTTCCCGACACATTTGACTTGTTTTAGAGGTTTTCTGGACATAAAAGGCATTATTGTGTTATAATGTGTTGATTTTCATCTGAGACAAGAGGTCAGCAGTAAATGGACTTGCTTTTATTTAGCGCTTTTCTAGTCTTCCGACCACTCAAAGTGCTTTACACTACATGTCAGCATTCACCCATTCACACATACATTCGTACACTGATGGCAGAGGCTGCTAAGGAGCCAACTTTGCCCATCAGGATCTAATCTGAATACTCATTCACACACCGATAGCTTATGCAATTTGGGGCTAAGTGTCTTGCTCAAGGACACATCGACATGTGACCTGGAGCCGCTGGGGATCGAACCACCGACCTACCGATTGGTGGACGACCTGCTCTACCCTCTGAGCCACAGCCGCCCCAAGCAGAGATACAGAAATAATTTTTTTTTTGTTTTGGGAATAACACGATAAAATATCTGATTGTGTTATGTTCTAAAGGAGTAAGAGGAAACAGTGACAATGCAAAGGAAGGTTTATTTTCTAAGTGCTCTTCTCCCCCAGTTTCTCTTCCTCACACCTCTGATGTATTATTAGGGGCCGGGCAGCTGGGCTGCTGGTCCCTCACGTTTTTGTCAATATTCTTCTTCTCCTTCCTCGGAAATCTGCCTTCTCATGCATGAAAATAAACCAAGCTTTGCACATATGTCCAGTCCTATACCAAACGTTGTCAACTGGCTTTGTGGGCCAATAGTCCTGATGGTGGCGCTATGGCAGGCGTCTAAAGTTTAAAACTTTGACAATTCATAACAAATCAGCCGTACATGCTACAACTTACTACAACAACATGTAGCCCGAGTTTGCAGAAATGTTCAGATGCTTGCACCTGACAGGAATTATGAAGTCCATCATTCTGTTGTCTAAAAAACTGTAAAACTTATTAAACCTCCCACATTGTTTGCTCAATTGACACCAAACTCGCTGCGTTGCATCTCCAGATTGTCATGGTAAATGGTAAATGGATTTGCATTTATATAGCAGCTTTTCTCTTCCGACCACTCAAAGCGCTTTTCACTTCATGTCAGCATTCACACATTCACACACACATCCATACACTGATGGCTAAATACCCTAAATAACCTGATCTAAATACTCTAATACTCATTCGCACACCGATGTCTATGCCTTAGAGAGCAGTTTGGGGTTAAGCGTCTTGCTCAAGGACACATCGACATGTGACCGGAGCAGCCGGGGATCGAACACCGACCTACCGATTGGTGGACGACCTGCTCTACAACTGTCCTCCACAAACCATCAAGACAGATTTTTTAAATGATCAAAAATTGAGCCCACAGTGTATCAGAAGGTTTTGGTGTAAACACTAATGTACACAGCTACTGCAAATTCTCGCTAAATAAAGCTCCGATGTTCATGAAAATAAATTACAACATTTTGAGCTCACGGTAGATGTAGGGGGGTAAATTTCAGAATTGTATCTCAAAAACTGTATTTTTGACAGTATTTTGAATTGTATTGTATAATTGTTTCTACTAGAACATATTTACATGCTGTAATGTTAAAAAAAAACTTTATTTCCCTCAAACTGTTGGCCTCAATTTGTCTGTATTTACCCTCTGTCTGAAACGCTCCGTTTTAGTGCATTTTGACGGAATTGCGATGGAATTGCAACAGCTTGGGTCCATGTGTCCTTCTTGTCAGCTGATGACATTCACATACACCGTAACCAGGAATAAACTGGGACACATTTAGAATGTTTACCTTTAAATCTGTGTAAAGGGTCTAAATATTATATATTTGTGACATCACAAATTGACAGAAATCCTGACAGCTTGTTTCTAATGCAGTTTCTGAATACGGGCTCTGTGTATTTCTTCGTGGATTGAGTGTTTCGATACTTTCACAGTATTCATATAGGACTTAAGCTCTCTCTCTCTCTCTCTCTATATATATATATATGTATAAATGTAAAGATAAACAAGCCTTTTGTTGGTCTCACACCATGTTTTAGTCTTTATCACTTTATTTATAATTCAACAGTGACATATTCACCAACACAAAAACCAAACATTGCATCAAGTGAAAGCTTGCAGTGAGCCTGTTATACAGACATATACAATATCCCTATATATATATATATATATATATATATAGTGGCTACTGGGCATATTAGAACGAGGTGCAAATGTGTGTTTTCCTATACGTAGCAGCACAGTTTTACATTCTTGTTTAGTTGATCTACAGTGCAGCGTCTGTGGCTCCGCGAGCAGTCTGTTATACAGTGAAGTTACCGACATTCAACTTGAATGTCAGTGGCAGCAATGTCCAGCCAGCACAGCGTTATCAGTGAATAACATGTAATTCAGTTATACTGCTAATGTTCTGATAATGCACATGACCCAACTGAATTGTAACGGTTTCATTTGTAAGTATTTGCAGTGTGTGTACAGTATTATTGTAGTCTTAGAATGAATTGGGTTTCCCAAATCAGGACCCGCAGAGTCACAATTGGAACAGAATGTGGATTTGCTTCTAAATGATGCACCCAGACATACCAATATGTTTAAAGGTCCCATATCATGCTCATTTTCAGGTTCATGCTTGTATTTTATGTTTCTAACTAGAACATGTTTACATACTTTAATGTTTAAAAAAAACCATTATTTTCCTTATACTGTCTGCTTGAATATACCTGTATTTACCCTCTGTCTGAGACGCTCCGTTTTAGTACATTTCAATGCAATTGCAACAGAATCGCGTTGCTAGGCAACAGCTTGGGTCCATGTTAACTTCCTGTCAGCTGATGTTATTTACATACACAGCAACAACAAATAAACTGGGACACATTTAGAATGTTTATGTTTAAAACCGTGTAACGGTCTAAATATTATATATCTGTGACATCACAAATGGACAGAAATCCTGACGGCTTGTTTCAGACGCGCAGTTTCTGACTACAGGCTGTGTGTGTGTTTCTCCATATATTGAGTGTTTTGATAGTTTAACAGTATTTATATAGCACTTGAACCTGCTTTATAATATAAAAGACCTGGAAAAATTACTTTTTACAATATGGGACCTTTAAATATGCATCAGAAACAGTTCATATAGCAACTGACACATCCCAAAACAAATAGTGGTCCGCTTCAAAGCTAGACATCAGAGACAGTATCTGTGTCAAAATGTCACGAATCCAAATGCAAAACCATGTATCATATAGCAGCAGACATCAGTCACAGTGAGTGTAACACACAAAGACGCGAGCAAATAATAATGTGCATTTGACTAAAGACAACTTTTATCAATACTAAAAATTTGTGTAATTTTACCAAAAGATAAAAGATTTAACTGAAGTAGTTCACAAATACAGTATATATCACAACCAATATGTGGAATGTAGCATTGCGATACGCAAAAAATGAAACCTGCGGTATGCAAAATTAGAGTGACAAGCACATTTTTTCCTTTTACAGTGTAATCAGACAGCAACACAGTGATATTAAACATAAAGCTGGTTCTGAAATGAGAGAATCGTGTCTTTCAAAGACACTGAAAAAAAGATCTCTATTGTTGGATTTGTAAAGCTTTTGAGGAAAAAAATTCTATAATTAAAAAAAGTGACCATACTAACTTTTTAGTACCATTACTAGTAGACTTTTTCCTGTGTAACAGAATCTTATAACTCCAAAAACTGGCTTAATTGAGAAGGAAATGTTTCTATTTTCCTGTTTCTGCAACAATAAGGTTGATAAGTATGAGACAAATTAACAACAATACCCCACAGAAACCCATTATACATTCAGAAAGCAAGACCAACATCTATGACTTTACAGGGACATGGACACTCGACTTGCTTTACCCGGTTTGCAAAATGACAGGAAGATAAGTTAATAAACAAACATTAACAATAATATCAAATAAAATGAATAAACATTAAAAGGCCCATAACTTATCTTTAGTTGAAATTCTTTATTTTCAAATGAGCTGACTTATTAACTTAACTTATTAAATTAAATTAACTTGGCACACGGATTGGCACTAAACCTGTATATATTATATGGAAGCCCATTCCCGCCACTGTGATGGAAAAAAAAAGATTAGAAGAAGTCATTATAATGAAAAACTATCTCAAAATAATGACTTAGTATCTCAAAATTATGACTTAGTATCTCAAAATGATGACTTAGTATCTCAAAATTATAACTTAGTATCTCAATATTTTGACTTTGTATCTCAATATTTTGACTTTTTATCTCAATATTTTGACTTTGTATCTTAATATTTTGACTTTGTATCAATATTTTGACTTTTTATCTCAATATTTTGACTTTTTATCTCAATATTTTGACTTTGTATCTTAATATTTTGACTTTGTATCAATATTTTGACTTTTTATCTCAATATTTTGACTTTGTATCTCAAAATTATGACTTAGTATCTCAAAATTATGACTTAGTATCTCAATATTTTGACTTTGTATCAATATTTTGACTTTGTATCTCAAAATTATGACTTTGTATCTCAATATTTTGACTTTGTATCTTAATATTTTGACTTAGTATCTCAAAATTATGACTTAGTATCTCAATATTTTGACTTTGTATCTCAATATTTTGACTTACTATCTCAAAATTATGACTTAGTATCTGAAAATTATGACTTAGTATCTCAATATTTTGACTTTGTATCTTAATATTTTGACTTTGTATCAATATTTTGACTTTGTATCTCAAAATTATGACTTTGTATCTCAAAATAATGACCTAGTATCTCAATATTTTGACTTAGTTACAAAAATAGTGACTTTTCACTCCAAATATTCAGATACTAAGTCAAAATATTGAAAAGTTTCTCATTATTTTTAGATAGTTTCTCATTATAATGACTTACAGGATCTTTTTTTATCATCACAGTGGCGGAAATGGGCTTCCATATATATGAGAGATAAATCAATATTAATAGCTGATTTGTTGCTTTTTATGCCCTCTGGCACATTATTCACGCTCTTCAGGGGAGAGCAGGGTCGGTTGGGACACTTTTGTATCGCCACCAAATAACCTTCCATAACTCACAGACTACTTAAAAAGTAATGACTTTTTGTTGATTTGCAACAAGGTAGGAACTATAAATTACTGTATGCTGTCTCAACCATCCCAGGGAGAGCAGACACACTTTTGGCTAGCTACCAACAAAGCTTCAGAGAGCTAACACTACATAGCATCAACTGATAAACCAGAAAATAGCCTTTCCAACATTGTGTTTTTTCAACACAGTCTCACGGCAGTTCGTGAAACAATCACGAAATTGAATCTATTGAATTTGTGTACATAGACACGAATTCCCCTTTTTTCGTGACGCTCAGCACGATTTTCAACAACGTATATTTCATGCGTTTTCCTTACAAATGTCCAGCTGCACATGACACGTGTCAATTTCCGCTCCAGCCTTTTAATAAAAAAAGTTAGCTAGTTAGGTTTAAGAATAGATCGACTTGGTTCGGCTTAGGCAACAAACTACTTAGTTAGGTTTAAGAAAAAATTGTGGTTTGGGTTCAAATAACTCCTGAAGGGCTGTAACTTAAAGGTCCCATATCATGCTCATTTTCAGGTTCATGTTTGTATATTGGGTTTCTACTAAAACATGTTTACATGCTTTAATGTTCAGAAAACACATTATTTTCCTCATACTGTCTGTTTGAATATACCTGTATTCACGCTCTGTCTGAAACGCTCCATTTTAGCGCATTTCAACGTTATGGCAACGGAATTGTGTTGCTAGGAAACAGCTTGGGTCCATGTTTACATCCTGTCAACTGATGTTATTTACATACACTGCAACAGGACATAAACTGGGACCCATTTAGAATGTTTACGTTTAAAACAGTGAATTGGTCTAAACATTGTAGATTTGTGAAATCACAAATGGACAGAAATCCTAACGGCTTGTTTCAAATGCAGAGTTTCTGAATACGGGCTGTGTGTATTTCTCCGTGGATTGAGTGTTTTGATACTTTCACAGTGTTTATATAGGACTTAAGCCTGCTTTATAATAAAAAACATGAAAATCTCACTTTTTACTATATGGAACCTTTTAAGTACGGAAGTTATGTGACAAATAAATCAACTTTGACTTCTGGTTCCACAGCGGTCACCTGGGTGAGAGACTGGTGTTTTTTTTTTACCCACCCACACGCCCCGACCTCCTCCCTATACGCAGCGTTCCCCGCTCTCTTTACTTCCCAGTTCACAATTACGTGGATTAAATACGAACTGATTTTGTGCTGGCCATCACGAAGAAAATGTGAATTTTGTGTCTATGGACACGAATCAATACATTCAATTTCGTGACTATTTCACGAACTGTTGTTCGACTGGGCTGTTTTTTTGTATGTGGCATAACTAAAATACAATACTGTAGAAGAAAAAATAACAAAAGAGCAAAACCTTTACTTACGTATATTTCAAAACTGTGAATAAAATACGAGGAATGGTCAGATGGTCTCCACTTTGAGGTTGAAAGTGAAGAGGGTGTGGATGAGCATGATGAATGACATAGTTGTTTTCTAACTGTCCCAACTGTTCCCCTGTCCACACTCTGAGGAAAGAAAGCAGTGCAACGTGACATGAGAAAAAAGGTCGAAGAGCAGCATACTTCCTCAATTAAAGTGTTCACGAGTCGTTTTTAAACTGCTTGTCGAAGGATAACCTCTTATACGTCTCCGTGGTCACCTGCTGCAGGTAGAAAATATCGATGTCCGGATGTTTGAAGGAGGAAAGGTCGAATCTGCCGCACCGCTTGACCGCGTTTCGGATCAGGAAAAACAACAGCGTCGAGCACAGCGCCATGAACACGGCGATGCCCAGGATGCTGCCGGTCTTGATGTAAGAGGGCACCGCGGCTGGGCGGGAGCCGGCTGGCGTCGGGTATGGAGGAGGAGTGGAGCCCGATCCGTTGTCTTCCTCGTCCTCTTCGCACGTGTACCCATCGCCGTGCAGCTTGAACCCCTTGTCGCACAAACACCTGTAACCGCCAAACGAGTTCTCGCACTTGTGATCGCACACTTTGGTCTCGCACTCGTTCATGTCGGTGCAGAAGGGCCTGCTGTTGTTGGCGTCTGGGACGTCTTGGATGTATCCGTCGGGACAGAAACACTGGTACCGGTCCTGCTTGTCGTCCTTGACGCACATAGCCGGACAGTCCCTCTCGGTGCAGATCACCTGGCACTTGGTGGCGTTGTGGGCCGACACCCTGAACCCCTTCCGGCACTCGCACTTGTAAACCCCGTATAATTTGTTGCACAGCATGTGCTCACACTTATCACAGATCTCAACGTTCACGCACACTCCGTCCTCCTCCACGAAGCCATCTTTGCACGTGCACTTGAACCCTCCTCCCCGGGTGGTCTCGCACTCCCGGCCCTCACCTGTGCACGGGTTCAACTCGCACGGGCCGTCGGTGCAGGTGATGTTGTTGGGATGGAGCATCTTCCCCGCGGGACACACGCAGGTGTGCGTCTCGGAGCTGCAGTTGTGCGCGCAGCCGCCCAGTAGCACCTCGCAGGTCCAGGGAGCGCGCAGCCAGGTGCTGTCGAAACACAAGTGCTTCGAGTCCGGATGTTTACTGCCAACTTTTCCCGTTACCGCGAGAGTACCTGGCGGGAACGTTTCCGAATCGTCCAGCTCGAGGTCCTTATGATCGGTGTACTTCACCCGCGCGCCCTCGCCCTCTGCCTGGAGGCGCCCGCAGTGAGACGGGACCGCTTCGTCCAGCCCGCAGAGGAGGAGAAACACACTAATAAGCAGTGTGTGTGTTGTAGGAATCATGGTGTCGATGTTAGAAGAGCAGCCGGTGTTGGTCTGTGGTGGTGTTCGACGATCTGGAGCTGATTCAGAGACTGGAAGCTCAACGTTGTCCCCATTTATAAAGGAGCAACTGGATTTTTTTTTGTCGGACCAGGCGAGGAAGGAAGTTCCTGTTCAGGTCAGTAGTTTAAGCCCCGGTCTGGTTGCTCAACCCCCACGCTGTCCAAAGACCTTATCTTAAAGAGACCCGTCCCATCAAAACACACACACACACACACACATACACACACACACGCGCGCGCGCGCACGTGAACTTTTAATAAGAGGGGGATGAACAATATCCCATAATCCTCTCCCATGAGTGGCTCTTCCCTTTCTAGATTTAAAAGATGTTCCCGTTATAGTCTCATGGGAAGAGAAACCTCTGCCAAGAAAGTCCTTAACAATTAATAGCACAAAATATTAAGCACATAATTAATCATAAAATGTTCTATAATGTCCCAATTTGACATTTCATATTTAAAAAGTGAAGAAACTCCTGCTGATGAGTCAGTTTTTAGAGGCAGAATCCAAACTTTATAGCATCAGTGTTAGTTTATTTTTCAGGACCTTCATATTGTTTTAGTTGAAGGGAAAAGTGAAGGAAAAACAATTGGTATGTTGGGAACATATTTTCTAGTGGTCAAATAATATCAGTTATTAAAGTCAACATTGAAATTTTAGGGGAAAAAATGATGGAAAAATACATTTTGCACACAGAGTAAGTAAAGAGGAGGTTACTCTGGACTACATTGAGGGAGTGGTACACATTTCAAATATGTGCAGCTTCATATTTTCACTTTAGGCCAACAGATAAAGATTATACATACAATATATGCGATGCAATTAAAAAATGTTATGTTGTCATATTTTAAACTATACCTATAACAATAACCTCTACAATATACATTTGTTTGATTTTGCAGCACCCAGACCAGATACCAGAGACCTGGACCATGTTCTTCAATAAATCATCAAACATTGTGACTGACAAGTGTGACTGAAATTCAGACTCAAAGGTCCCATATCGTGCTCATTTTCAGGTTCATACTTGTATTTTGTGTTTCTACTAGAAAATATTTACATGCTGTAATGTTAAAAAAAAAATCTTTATTTTCCTCATACTGTCTGTCTGAATAAACCTGTATTTACCCTCTGTCTGAAACGCTCCGTTTTAGTGCATTTCAATGAAATTGCAACAGAATTGCGTTGCTAGGCAACAGCTTGGGTCCATGTTTAATTCCTGTCAGCTGATGACATTCACATACACTGCAACAGGAAATAAACTGGGACACATTTAGAATGTTTACGTTTAAAACCGTGTAATGGTCTAAATATTGTATATTTGTGACATCACAAATGGACAGAAATCCTAATGGCTTGTTTCAAACACACAGTTTCTGAATACGGGCTGTGTGTATTTCTCCGTATATTGAGCGCTTCGACACTTTCACAGTATTTATAAAGCACTTTAACCTGCTTTATAACATAAAAGACATGGAAATCTCACTTTTTACAATATGGGACCTTTAAAGCCACACCAATCATTATTTTTTTTACATTAATAATGGATTAAATAATTATGACTGTGTAATGTGGGAGAGGTCACTCGTAATGAAAAACACACCGATATCTATCACCCAATCAGCATTTCCCCTCAGGAGCATTTTAGCATCTTTCAGCTCATTGTTTCTGTTTCGGCAACTTAACTGTTTTGGTTCAGTCTCCACAATCTCATGAACCTAGTAGGCTACGTGTGTGTGCCCCACTGGCTAGCTAATCATCGCCGCTCTAAACCGCACTCGTACGGCGGTTACAACTAGTAACGCCGCCCCCAACCCACGGCGTCATCACAGAAGTGTAGCGCCCACCGTCCGGTAGGCATTTTTGGACCGGTGGAACCGGTTCAGCCGTCGCCATATTGAGAGCCGTGTGGGGGAATTTAGTACTTTTAAAGAACATCTTGCGCAAATTGCCTCACTTGCTTCACTCGCATTATAAAGAATGTGGACACTCCAAAATAGATGACCAGCTACAGTACAATTTAAATGTCTACCTAATAATGGAAACATTAACTAAGAAAAGCATTCCTTCCAGGAAAGACACTGACTCATGGATTCAAACTTCCTTGAGGTACAATAATAATTGTTGAGGTAGAGAGACACAATTGTCTGATTTATTGTTAATCTAAATCAGTCATCATCCTTAAACTTTTCAACGTCTTTTCTTAGATTAGTGGGGACTGGCAGAGGAGGAAGAGAGCTGCCTTCCACTTTCCTCAGGGGGGAAAGTGACTGGACTGGAAGAGGAAGTAGGAACAAGAGGGCTGGACACACTTCCTACAGCCACAGGGTGCGGAAACAAAACGTAACAATTAAGAACCACGTTACGTAAACCTACATTCTCATTCCTTGAGCCGCTGAGTAGGTCTGAAGGAATGTGATTACATCCGATTGATTCCCACCCAGAGTGACTCAGTGGATGTAATCGGAGATGAACCGTATGTTTCAGTGCAATAGAGTATAGAATCATAACTTAAGTTAGCATCAGCTGTAACCAAATTCGTATCCAGAGACCGGAAAACTGACTTCTTACTGCGATTACATTCATTAATGACACAGTGACGAACTACCTACAAATTCACAGAGGTGGTAGACTTAATGCTATTTCAGTGCCTCCTTATTTCCCCTCATGAAGGGGTGTGGTGGGATGGAACGGGGTGGAGGGGATGTGACAAAGGCGTACAGGGATGGGAACCCTTTGTTCACGCTGTAGAAACTAAATAATCAGTTCAGTGTTTTTATTTGAGTAGTTAACGGTCAATTTTAAGATTCTGAACTTAAGACGGCGGGGAGCGCCATGGATTCAATCCAATACAGTGACACACACTTCTGTATCACCAAAACACAAAGTCAGCCCGGCGACAAAAACCAGGCCGGTCGGTCTCCGTAAATATTTTTTCAGATATCTATCTTTAATGCCCACACTGAGTTTACCCAGTGGAGCGTCCAAGAGTTGCCTGTTTTGTTTCTCCTAAATCAAAGCCTGCTCTTTCCAGTTATCACTCTCACTGTGTTTTCTCAGTAAAACCACATGATGCAGTTACTTTGACAAGGTTTGGTGTCAGTGCCACTAACAACATCCTCAGTACGGTCTTGTTTTTGATCCGATATTCTTGATATCGCTCCATGTGTCCGTTTAAACTTGTTAAAACAGCTTCACCTTGACTGACCTGTGAAGGCTTCACTAGTTTCCTGCTGCCCAGTGGCGAACTCAGGCTGTCTGAGGGGCAAGGGCAACAAAAAAAAAACCTAACGGGGCACTAGTGTGCAGAAAGCCGCCATTATGGCACTGCATCATGTTTTCTCAATTTTTAAGGCCACCCTAGAGGGCACCTTATCACGCTTTCACCACTGGAAGGGCAGTTCATCGTGTTTTCTCCACTGGATGGACACCTTAGAGTGAACTTCATCGCATTTTCTTTACTGGAAGGACACCCTAGAGTGCACTTCATCACATTTTCTCCACTGGATGGACACCCTAGAGTAAACTTCATCACATTTTCTCCACTGGAAGGACACCCTAGAGTGAACTTCATCACATTTTCTCCACTGTAAGGACACCCTAGAGTGAACTTCATTGCGTTTTCTTTACTGGAAGGACACCCTAGAGTGAGCTTCATCAAGTTTTTTCCACTGGAAGGCCACTCTAGAGTACACTTCATCAGGTTTTCTCCAATGAAAGGGCACCCCCAGGTGCACTTTGTGAAAGATCATACATACCCAACTGACGACTGAATATTAAGGTCAACTTACGTATTATCCTGTTGGTAAAAAGCAGGCACAGTCTGACTGCAGTAGAATACTACAGAATATATAGGAAAGTAATATGCAATCACCTCACATCAGTGCTCATGACGAGATATATAATCTCTCCAGCGTGTTCTGGGTCTACACCCCGGGGCCTCTTACCAGTCGGACGTGCCCAGAAAACCTCCAAAGGGATGTGTCCAGGAGGCATCCTGATCAGATGCCCAAACCACCTCAGCTGGCCCCTTTCGACACAAAGGTACAGCGGCTCTACTCCGAGCTCCCTCCGGACGTCTGAGCTCCTCACCCTATCTCTAAGGCTGAGCCCAGCCACCCTACGAAGAAAGCTAATTTCGGCCGCTAGTATCCGCAATGTCATTCTTTCGGTCACTACCTAAAGCTCATGACCTTGAGTGAGTGTTGGAAAATAGATTGACTGGTAAATCGAAAGCTTTGCCCTCCGGCTCAGCTCCCTCTTCACCACAACTGTCCGGTAACAACGCCCGTATAACTGCTGATGCTGCACTGAACCGCCTTTCCATCTCCTGCTCCACGTTACCGTAACTCGTGAACACGACCCCGAGATACTTAAACTCCCTCGCTTGGGGCCGTGACTCTCTCCCAAACCGGAGGGCGCAGTCCACCCTTTTTCAGCAGAGAACCATCATGGCCTCAGACTTGGAGGAGCTGACTCTCATCCCATCCGCTTCACACTCGGCTGCAAACCGCCCCAGTAGGTACATGCTTTACATCACTGTCTGATGGAGCCAACAGAACCACATCATCTGCAAAGAGCAGAAATTAACAATTCTGAGGTCCCCAAACCGGACACTCTCCACCCCCCAGCTGTGCCTTATACTCGGCACAAAGTCAAGTGCTTATACACAAGGAACCATAATTACTTCTTCTATTAAATGCAGCTGCACATGCTAAACCAAACAAATATTGTGTGCCTCACTTTCACATCCTTCCAGAACTAAATCATAATATCCATAATGAATTTGTAACCAGCAGTTTGTGTACAAAACCCTCTGTTCCTTATTGAATTAAGCATACTTTGAGCTGCAAATTTGTGCTGTTGACCAATGGCAAGCCGTGTCCACAGTGCTGACTTTTAGGGGCCGCAGAGTCCAAAAATTGGGGAAACTATTGTAGCTTATTTGGCTGTGTTGCACTATCATCTTTTAGAGTTAACTGCTCCGCAAAAGAGCAACGGTTTGCAACTAACCTCACCTTTAACCTAAAGTAACGTTTCGTTGTCACTTTCACTGCAGTTTCCAACAATGCTAAAGTACGGCCAAGGACTACAGAGAGTGAGAGAGCAATCACCAGCCGAAGAGGAAAAAGGAGGTGTTTCCATGTCCTGGATGAGGATAAAAGGAAGGAGAGCTGAGGTTAATTTACCCGTGGCCTCACACACACACACGCACACACACACACAAACACACACACACACACACACACACACACACACACACACACGCACACACACACACACACACACACACATCTACATGCACACAATCCTATCTGCACATACGGATGCAGAAGCACAAGGAGGCTCCACATGTGTGTGCGTGTGGATAAACTCACACACACAGACAGACACAAGCGTGACACCTCAGTTTATCACACGCCCTGTGCCACCCACACCCTGAGGAATTGACTAAGCTCTGTGGTGTGCACCAGTGTGCAGATATAGAGCACAAACATGACCACCCAGATGACCTTTCCTATGCCACACATCCCCTCCAGGGAGTGGTTGGTTGGTTTATGTAAACACACACACACTGAAAGGATATTGGGACTGGAGACTTGCAAGTACAAGTGCAACTTATTTTCCCTAAAAACTTTACGTTAGATGTCCAAAAATAATTTCTATGTTTGGAAGGTTTTTATTCTGTCATAGTTTATTTGAGGTTTTAAAGAGGACCTATTATGCTTTTGTGCTTTTTTCCTTTCCTTTAGTGTGTTATATCTTACATCGTTTTTTGTAGGGATGCACCGATACCACTTTTTTTCAGACCGAGTACGAGTACAAGTACTTACATTTGGGTACTCGCTGATACCGAGTACCGATACGAGTACTTCTCTGTGCCAAAAGACCCTCGTTAACAGCCAGCTGGAGGGTGTGAGCGACACACGGCAGGCTGGGGAGTCCTGCATACGAGGCGGTGCGCCGCGACCGGTTCTAGGTCGGCTTAGAAAGGCTCGGGGCGAAGGTGGCTCGCGGCCGCAGCTTTACAGCGCTCCCCACCTGGACCTCGCCGCACCGTGACGGGGCTCCCTGCTGCGGCTCCCTGCTGCGGCTCCCTGCTGCGGTGCGGCTGTTGACGGTTGGTCCGGCTTAGGTGGAGCGTGAGGACCCGAAAGATGTTGACGAGCAGTTAACGTTGCGCTGCCGTAAAGTGGTATCGGTGTCGTTGTATCGGAGCCATTTTGCGAGTACGAGTATGAGTACATGAGCACAGTATCGGACCCGATACCCGATACTGCATCACTATTTTTTTGTGAATGTAAAAGGTCTGCGAAGTTACAAAGCTCAAAGTCCACGCCAAGGGGATTTACTCTCCCCCACAGAAACTCTGCTCCTGAACTACCTGAAATGCCTTGTATTCTTCCGTAATGTGGTGATGTCACCAAGTAACACATTTGCATATACCTGCCTATAGTGGCTAGTTTGGCACGCCCTCAAACAAAGCTAGTTTAGAGCGGAGCTGGAGTGGAGTCCGAAGAGTTTGGTTCAATTGAACAATCACAACGGAGTTCAAACAGTGTGTCATTTACAGATAGTTGCTTGTTGATGTCGGTAACAATCCCTCAATCCACAGGGAAACTGAGTGTGCACAACTATGGCAAGTACAATATTTCAAAGCTGAACCAGGAAGTCGGTCTGGGAACTGATGAATGTGTAAAATACAGATTTGGGGGAATAATTTTACTGCTTGCATTTGTTTTGTCTACCAATTAAAGCAACACATCTTCATAGAATAGGTTGTTTGCCAATGACTTTTTAAACATGTTTTTGGTTAACGTTGTGAAACGGTCGCAGTTTGAAACACGTGGTCAGCGTTGTGAAACAGAGCTAATTAGTTGGTGTTACGCGCCGTGTTGTGTTGTGTGTTTTTGTGCCCTCTGGCAGACGGGGCCAGTGGGCCAAACGACAGTGTTTCATACTGTGTGTTTTGTGGTTGACATCGGTGGTTGGCGTGTGTGCCGGAGTCGGCAGTGCTTTCCCCTATTAGTGCATTGAGTGTGTTTATTGTTGTAGTGCTGTGCGGCATTTTAGCCGTTACGCTTTCTGTTAGTTAGAAAGTAGATTTAAAGGTCCCATATCATGCTCATTTTCGGGTTCATACTTGTATTTTGTGTTTCTAATAGAACATGTTTACATGCTGTAATGTTAAAAAAAACCTTTATTTTCCTCATACTGTCGGCCTGAATATACCTGTATTTACCCTCTGTCTGAAACGCTCCGTTTTAGTGCATTTCAACGGAATTGCGACGGAATCGCAACAGAATTGTGCTGCTAGGCAACAGCTTGGGTCCATGTTTACTTCCTGTCAGCTGATGACATTCATATAAACTGCAACAGCAAATAAACTGGGACACATTTAGAACATTTACGTTTAAAACTGTGTAAATGGTCTAAATATTGTATATTTGTGACATCACAAATGGACAAAAATCCTGACAGCTTGTTTCAAATGCAGAGTTTCTGAATACTGGCTGTGTGTATTTCTCCATGGATTGAGGGTTTTGATACTTTCACAGTATCTATATAGGACTTAAGTTAACTTAGGACTATATAGGACCTGCTTTATAATAAAAAAACATGAAAATCTCACTTTTTTATAATATGGGACCTTTAAGTTGGTCTTTGTACATTTTTAATTTATTGTTAAATATATTATATCATTTTGTTCACACACATCCGTTGCCCGTCTTTCTCTACCCTGGGTACATTTTATTATTACTCCCTCCATCCCTGGACGGTAAACGGGGAAACGTAATAGTTGGGTTTAGGGAAAATCATGGTTTGGGTTAGAACTATATAACTAAATAAGTATGTTTGTTATGTAGCGCTACTAACGTAGTTATGTGCGTAACTTAAAATAACTCTGTGACTTAAAATAACTTAAAGGTCCCATATTGTAAAAAGTGAGATTTTCATGTCTTTCATATTATAAAGCAGGTTTAAGTGCTTTATAAATATTGTTAAACTATTGAAACGCTCAAAATACATAGAAATACACACAGCCCGTATTCAGAAATTGTGCATTTGAAACAAGCAGTTAGGATTTCTGTCCATTTGTGATGTCACAAATATACAATATTTAGACCATTAGACGGTTTTAAACAAAACATTCTAAATGTGTCCCAGTTTATTTCCTGTTGCAGTGTATGTAAATAACATCAGCTGACAGGAAGTAAAATGTGGACCCAAGCTGTTGCCTAGCAATGCAATTCCGTTGAAATGCACTAACACAGAGCGTTTCAGACAGAGGGTGAATATACAGGTATATTCAGGCAGACAGTATGAGGAAAATAAAGTTTTTTTTTTAACATTACAGCATGTAAACATGTTCTAGTTCAATCTTTCAAGACCAGACAACACCGTTGTAGCGACCTGCCAATCACTAGGTAGCCACGCCCTAAAGCATCCCCTGCTTTATGGTCTATCTGACTCTAAATGGGACCATAATTTACTAAATGAACATCATGCTGTATTGAAGAAGGCTTGAAACTAGCGATTGTGACCATAAACTCATGTTTACAATGTTTACTGAGGTAATAAATCAAGAGAGAAGTAGGCTCATTTTCTCATAGACTTCTATACAATCAGACTTCAGAGGAGCCGCCCCCTGCTGGCTGTTATGCAAGTTTAAGGCATTTTCCACATTGGCTTCACTTTTCAGACCCCGTAGGTTGCCCTTTGTTTTCACACGGGACACGAACAGTGGAAAGTCCTGTGTTTGTTTGACCCACACATCCACCCAACCTCCTCCTAACGCAGCCTTTAATTGTTGCATTGTGCCTGTATACATCACTTAAGCTTTGACATCACAAAAATGTTCTCCCTTCTGGGCAACTGAAACCTTAGGTAATCATAACAACACCCCACAACGTGGTGGTGCAACGTGATGTTCTCAAAGTAATATGTTCAGAGTCCTGTCAGAAATACTTTGGACATTCTTCAATCCCTATCTCAGCTAGTCATGGTTTTGAAATCATGGCAGGGATGCATCTCGCTCTCCCTCCCCGACCCTCGCTGACCTGCGAGGAACTCGCTGTGAGGATATTGTGTTTCACCATCTGAGACGCACAGATAAATATTGGCAGTGTAAATCATGTCCTGTGTTGGGGCGCAGGTGGGGGGGTAGATCCACCGCCTCAATAGCAGGAAATGCCCCCTCGGGACCACGGATAATATCGCTAGCCTTCAGGTTAAACAAGCATCTTCGTCATCTTTAACATCTTTGTTTTCATTCCTGCTGGACTCTGTTTGGACCATGAGCCACAATGAAACAAAAGACAAAACAGGTGGAAAAAAGTCACGAATTCAAACTTTATTGATGTTTGTCAAGATAACTTCTATTAATAATCAAAATGGTATTATTAGTGCATTGAGAGATAATCAACCTATCAGGATAGAACTCTTGTATGACTGACACTGATGGGACATTTTCAGCTGAAAACAGGAAATTATTGAATGAATATATCTGGCCTGGATTTTCCTGTATACATCAATGTTACGACCGAGCTCGCTAGGATAAAGGGAAGCAACATAAAACCAGATTTTGCTGGTAAATTAAGTTATTTTATTTACAAGGAGTTTGATTTTCTGTTAACAACAAAAGGTGGTGAGGCAGACAAAGTAGAAAAGGGGTTTGCGGTTGCTGTTAGAAATTAAGGAAATAAATAGAGGAGAAGGAGGACTCCTAAAAATGGGAGGTATGCAACTAATCTCGCTATAAAGAAACAGAATGGAAAATAAAAACCTCACTAATTAACTTTACATAGTAGACCCAAAAAGATACAATCAAAACAGCACCCCGGCACACTAGTGACACAGACAAAAAACTTCCAAGTGTTGCAAATCAGTTTCTAACCTATACTAACCTGGCCCACACTTACTCCAATCTACTAACAAGTATCTTGTTTGGACCACACACACAGCACAGAGCATCCCCTGCTGTCATCTGGTGCATGGAGTCTTGCAGCCGCTCTCTCTTCATGCCGCAGTTCATTGCTGGAATCCCCTGAACTGAGCGGGCCTCGTCTCGCATAAAGCCAGATTATTCTCAGGTTTTGTTGTTTTTGAGAGAAGCCGAAGACGAGCCGAACAGAGGAATGTGTTCTCCCAAAAAGCTTCAGTCCCATCATCGCTCTCCTTCCAACAGGAAATCACAGCGAGACGTTGCGGTTTATTGTCTGTTTTCCTTCGCAGCTTTTAAAAACAGTGGAGGGGTGTGTTCACACACAATGTAGATTTATTGGACACATATCACAGTTCACTCCAATTTCCTGCCATTGTGTTTCATGTCAAAAGGGAGCAAAAGTAAGTCGGCGATTGAACACACTGTTTAACACGTTCTGTGTAACATGCAGAAACACAGTGTGAATTATCACCGTTCTTATGTGATGACAGATGCAACACAGCGCTTAAAATAAAGCTATCTGAGCTGCAGCTAAGACCTTACCAAGGGGTTTCCTCTCCTCCTTAGTAGCGATGAACCAATCCGACTTTTTCAGTCCCGATACCGATAGCGATATCTGGGCTTTGGGTATCGGACGATACCGAGTACCGATCCGATACCAGTGTTTAATTAATAAGCTGTATGCCTCACTGTGTGGAAGTGACTCGGATCGTTCATTTATGTGTAAGGCGACAACAGGATTGACTTAAACATTGCTTTCTTAACTTTGTAAAACAAAATGTAACAAATAAATACATAGATATAAATTTATTGAATCATTTATTATTTAAATAATAAATGGTACACAAGCGTCTTGATAAAAAAATCTTCAAAACAGGAATTACAATTTAAGTGTAAACCTTTTTAAAGGTCCCATATTATAAAAAAGTGAGATTTTCATGTTTTTTTATTATAAAGCAGGCTTAAGTCCTATATAAATATTGTGAAATTATTGAAACGCTCAATCCACAGGGAAATACACACAGCCCGTATTCAGAAACTCTGCATTTGAAACAAGCTGTCAGGATTTCTGTCCATTTGTGATGTCACAAATGTACAATATTTAGACCCTTTACAGGTCTAAATAGATTTAAAAGTAAACATTCTAGATGTGTCCCAGTTTATTCCTGGTTACAGTGTATGTGAATATCATCAGCTGACAGGAAGTAAACATGGACCCAAGCTGTTGCCTGGCAACGCAATTCTGTTTAAATTCTGTCGCAATTCTGTTGAAATGCGCTAAAACGGAGCGTTTCAGACAGAGGGTAAATACAGGCATATTCAGGCCGACAGTATGAGGAAAATAAAGGTGTTTTTGAAACATTACAGCATGTAAACATGTTCTAGTAGAAACACAAAATACAAGTATGAACCTGAAAATGAACACCATATGGGACCTTTAATGCAGCAACAAATTGGACAAAACTGAAACAGGAATTAAAATTCCAGTATATAATGTATATAGTATATAAACATAGAACTGAATTGAATAGATCAGCTCCATTGTCGCTGATACTCGATCCATTTTGATCCCGATTTTTTTTTTTTTTTTTTTTTGTGTTTTAGTTCAATTGTTTGGAGTTCAGCTCTATGAAGCATTTTATCACATTCTAGCTCATTGTTTTGGTTTTAGCAAAAAAACAAAACAACCAAAAAACAACCAACTCCAAATGAATGCTAATGTAGGCAATTTTAAAAAGGGATAAAATGTCAAATTGTTTTCAGCAGTGACCAAAACAAAATGAAACAGACGAACTAAATCATACAATTCAGCTTTAAAGCAAATGACTGAAGAGCATCTTAGGAAATAAAGGGAAATGTGCCACTGTCATCTAATTTGTCATTTGCGGCACCAGTAATAAAAGATGCACATCTGCGAGATCCCAACAAAACTTTTTGCGAGATCCTGCAAATGTAGCTATTTTTTTTTTCAACCTTCAATTTGTTTTTCCTCCATGTCCCTTCCCAGGCTTCCTATGATGGCATAGATCCATATCAGCCACTACAGTGGACCCAAGTGCATCGCGCCACCCACTGCCACCCACTGCCACCCACTGGCCAGCTGTTGTAAATGCAACACAGATTCTTCGAAACCAAGATGGCCGCTGGACGGACAGAAAACACTCAGCAGCTCAGGAATATCTTGCCAATCTTGCACTTGCAGGTAAATACAATTTCATAACATTTAAGGAGTAATACAGTTTTCAAAATGTTTTGGTTGAAGTATTTTATGTGGGGAGAAAATTAGGCCACCTTTAATCATCTATGTACGAAATTGCAACAATCAACACATTATTGCGACTTTGTTGTTCTTTTATTCTTCATCTCTATGGAGGACAGAACCTGCCAAATTAAAAAAAATAAATAAATGACTCAATAAATAAACAAATGAAATGTGACATAAATTGTTATTTCTGTTTTAATCTGCTTCTTTATTTATTTATAGCCCCATCATTTGCATAACAAGGCAGAAATGCGATAAAGAAATGTAAAAAGAAATGTGTAAAGTGTATAAAGAAAATGCAGACTAAATGCAGTAAGAGTAAATAAAGAGTAAATAAATAAGGGAATTAATACAAAGATAAATAAATAAGAAGCAAATTAAAACAGAAATATCAATTTATCACATTTTTTCAATTAATTAATGGCTACATTTATTTTAAATGTTATTTTTGCTACATTTAATGACACATTTATTTATTTATCGAGTCATTTATTCATTTTTGATTTTGGCAGGTTCTGTCCTCCATACATCTGCAGTAACATTTTGGGCTGTAAATCAATTGATTTATGTTATTATAATGCAACTTGTAGTTTCTGTAACAAAAACAATATTTTTCAGTTACGTTTATAGAAAATATTCATTGAAAATGTATCAGTACAGTAATAAATAAATCAAATGCTCTGACAAAAAAAAGAAAAGAAAAAAGAACAGTCTGTACGAACTGTAATGAGCCCGTCCAATCATTGCATTTAACGCTTTCCTTTGCAGAAAGGTACAGAATCTCTGCAAAATAATTCTACAAAAACACGACAGTAGCGCTGTGTTTCTTGTGTCGATTCCCAAAAATGCTGATCTTGACAGATTTATCGTGAGGAAAATCCATCTCATTGTGTTTGTAGCGCCGCAAACACGGCCTCCCATGTGCCTCTTCACAAAGCCGAGTTAACACCAGCGTTTCCTCCTCGTTCTTCCAAGTCCCACCTGGAACGCCGCTGCCTGCTGACAGATGGATGCATGGAGGGATGGACAGGAACACCCCTCGTCTGTTCTTTCTACTTCTGTGGTAAATAAGACTGCCCCGCTGAGGAGGCAGTGTTGGCACGCTGACAGAAATATTCTGAACTTCCTGTGACCTCAGAAACAAGAACAAACACCCTGGACCCTTGTAAGGTGGCTTGTAAGTACCAGTCTCACACACACACACACACACACACACACACGGACATTTTTCATTTTATACCTGTCTAGCTGTTTCCACTTTCCGTGCTCTACACTTTCCATGTACTGCTTTCACTGGTGCACACACGCATTTATTTTCTGTCTCTTTACACACCTTTTGTTTTACACGAGAGCACAAGGGTCAACACAGACCGGTGATAATATTTGACTCGTTGATTGTTTCCATGTTTTTTAAATCAGGAGGATTACAGACCACAGATCAAAAGGGAAAAACATATTTTTTTCATCAACCTGTGTCCTATTTTTGACATAATATACAGTATACTAAAAATTAACGCTTGGCTGAGATGTGTCGATGAAAGCGAAATGTGACAAAGTGACGTACATGAAGCGTGTGACTTAAACGCACACCGAAGCTGCCGCTGAAGAGACGAAAACATCAGATCTGTGTGGAGCAATGAGGAGACTGTAACCTTCTTCAAAGCTCACATTTCAATCTACATTTTTCTTTGAGTTTTGACTGGTGCTGTTTTAATTACCTCATTATCTTCTGCAGTGGTTAAATGGCAGTGACTGTAGAATCAGTAGCATCTGCTGTTTTTATCATACCCCCGCAACAACGTAGTCAAGGGTATAATAATAATGGAAACCTGGACAATACCAACCTGGTCTCACGGGAAGGTGTATAAATACCACGACATTACACGGACCTTCTGCACATCATAAATACACATTTTAGTCTTTTCCACCACCAGGTTAAGGGAAAACGTCATGGTTGGGCTTAAAATAAGTATGTAAACTAAGTAAAATATGTACGGAAACAATTACAGAAAAGACGTCACAAACATGTAACTTACGAAACAAAACGCCGGTCTCAAACACTGGTGTCCTGGTTAAAAGTCTGTTGTTTTTTGTTACCTTAGAGGAAGTTAAATAAGTTCTGTCTATTACTATCAAACAGGTCTGAAGTAAAAGTTTTAGAGTACAAATAGTTCCAATGGCATCTAAGAGTAAAAATGGTATTAAGCATTATGCTTATACTTGTGTTAGGATTATGAGGGGGTGCTTGGAAAATATACTCCCCTTTAAGGGGTCCCTGGCCCCAAAAAGTTTGAGAACCCCCTGATATTCACTGCTCTTTGTGTAACCCTTGACCTTTTATTGTTCAGTCCTATGCTTACATGTGCATACACAATATACTGTATGTGCAAGGACACACAGAATCCAGGGGTTACAGGGGTCTGTAAAAAGGAACTTTATTGAGAATCACCGGCTCTCATATTCCGGTAGAACAGACTCTATTGGAAACAGGGTGTTTGACTTCACATTTGTCAGCTGTTAGTGGTCTGGAGGTGCGTGTGTGTGCATTGGAGATGGTGGGTTTTAAGGTCTAGCTAATCTAGTAAGGAATTTGTGTATTTTCCATGACTGTAACGCATCTAGAGTTCATGTTCACGCAGTAGGTCCTGTCCTCATGCACTATTCCCACACATCCTGTGCACTTGTCTCCACGGGGTTTTGGTGTATTATATATAGACATACTGTATGTCTGGGATGGTAACGCAGGACAACTTCTTTTAATGGGAAGTGACCCATCTGCTTGGATTACTCTCACAGCAAGCTCCCTGAAGTCATAGCTGGAGAACAATAACCTGTGGGGAAGTCAATTCCTCTGAATTCCAAAGTATGTGCTCCTGGTGGGGTTGAACTGGGAAGGGGCATGAGGTTCCCGTCAGTTTTTGCTTACGCACGAGTCTGACCTGGTTTTCCCACACAAAGGCCTCCCCATAAACCCCCCACCCCTTCTCCCTAATGATCTGACCTACATGTGGTTACAGAGCACACTGGGAAGGTTACGTTTCTTTCCCAACAAGTAATATATTTTGTTCATGGCGTGAATTTCAAAGAAATATGAGCCGCAAGGACGTAACCTGCAGCATAGAAACAGTACCCATTTCCCTCCGGCTGGTCAGATCTGAAGAAAAGAGTGTTTAGAGTGTGAAAAGGAAACAGCGAAAGCACTACTTTATTCTGAAGCCCACTTTATAGCGTTTGTTGACATGTCCATAGACTGTATATAATAAGTGGACGTAGTCACCGCGATGTCATCCGTTGGTTTGTGGACTGCCATTTTGAAGCCTCCAGTTCGTTATTTAGGCCGTCGCCATCTTGTTTTTTTTGCAACCAGAAGTGACTCGAGAGGGTGGAGCTAAGTACAACCGAACACTGAATAAGACATTTTCAGGCGACCAGACTGGCAACGCCGTGGCCGCCACCTGTCAATCACTAGGTAGCCACGGCCTAAAGCATCCCCCGCTTTATGGTCTATTTGAGACTAGACGTGAAACTAGTGACTGAGACTATAACCTCATGTTTACAATGTTTACTGAGGTAATAAATCAAGTGAGAAGTAGGCTCCTTTTCTCATAGACTTCTATACAACCAGAGGAATCACCCCCTGCTGGCTATTTGAAAAAATGCAAGTTTAAGGCACTTCCGCATTGACTTCACTTTTCAGCCCACCGCATGTAACTTGCCGGTAGCTTATTAGCTAGCTAGCTACTGTTAAGCTAGCTAGTAGGCCTACCGTAAAGTTCTTATATTATAGTATTAGTATGATACATTTTACATTTATACATTCATTTTATAACTCAAAATAACTCATAAACTGTATGTGCCATCATATTGAATTCAGTTGATCCCTTTGTAATATTGAGCATTTTCAAATTACAATGAGGATGTATACTGTACACAATAGCTGAGTTAAATACACTTGATGGCTACATATGTATGGGCTAAATACATAGCATCTTGGTAGCATAAACAGGAGATACACACCAAAAATCTTTAAATCTTTTAATAGCCTATATTTAAGGGATACGTATTAAAATTAAAGCTGCGAGCAGCGATGAAGGACGGGGCGCGGCCAGGCACAATGAAACTGGAACTCTGATGAGCGCAATGACGCAAATTTCAAGTCGTTCTGATGAAATCTGTAGGAGGAGTTCGTTAAAATACGCGGCCTACAAAACACTAAAAAAGGGGCGAAAATTGCACATTCAATTAAAAATGGCTGACTTCCTGTTGAGTTTTGGGCATACATCCAAGAGGCTTTTTTATGCGTCTCCACATGTTACATCTGTCTGCCAAATTTCATACATGTAGGTCAAACCGGGGCGAGGGGCTCAATTTTTCCAACTTTCTAGGGGACGCTAGCAAGCCATTTTGCAACACACAAGCATGAGACCCTTAAAGTACTAAAATATCTACCGCGTCTGATAAGTGGAAGAATACCTCCATTTTATCAACCTTTCAGACAAACTGTCTGAAGTTTAACAACTTTTTGTGCATGTTAAGGCCCTCAAAAAGGCAATTCATTTTAAGAAAAAGAATAGTAAGAAACACTACAGTTTCAATAGGGCCTTCGCTGGCCCGACGTTGTTGGTGCTTGACGTTGACGTTGTCGGTGCCCTAATAATGCATTAATATTACCATAAGGGAAAAAAGTTGTTTTCTTTTCTAACTCTGGATTTCTGGCACAGTTTGTCTGAAAGGTTGATAAAATGGAGGTATTCTTCCATAAATACTCTGCGAAGTTCAAAGGTGGAGCATCATTCAGTGGGCATGATGAAATAGCGACAGATTTGGCTTTGTGGCAGCAGAATGAAGTAAAGCAGAATCAGAGTTGTGCTGAAATCACCCCTAATGGACTGATCTCACTAGAGGAGAATGGTGAGGTCATGTCGGAAGTGGCATGATGTGATACGGAGTGAATGGAGGCTGAGGGGATCATTGTTTGACCAAAAATATTTGATAATTAATAACTTGTGCAGGACTAGTTGATATGGAGGACGGAACCTGCCAAAATAAAAAATAAATGATTAAATAAATAAATTACTCGATAAATAAATAAATATGTCATTAAATGTTGCAAAAATAATACTTTTTTAAAAATGTAGCCATTAAATAATTGACAAAATGTGACATAAATTGAAATATCTGCTTTACTTTGCTTCTTTATTTATTTGTATCTTTATCTTTGTATTAATTCCCTTATTTATTTACTCTTCTGTGTAATTTTCCCTTTTATTTATTTATTTATTTATGCATTTATGCATTTATTTTTTCTTTATTTTTTACATTTATTTATTTTTGCATTTATTTTATATTTATTTTTAAATGCATGTATTTATTTATATATTATTTATATTCATATTTATTTATTTATTTATTTATTCATTTAATTTAGATTTTAGCAGGTTCCACCCTCCATAAATTGAGGTTTAAGAGGATGAAAATGGTGTTGGACTTACTGAGAATATGAGCAGATACTTCAGAGTTGGATTGTATTTATGGGTACTTTGTGAAGTGTTTTCTTTTTTTAAATTAATTTATGATATTGTTTTGCTCAATAGCTTTCACTTTTGGATGCTCGAGTGTCCCAGAAGGAATAACAAAAGACTCGTATTAATGCAGAAATAAAAGATGCTGCTGAAGTCTTCCTTTCAGATATCATCTCTTTCTTTTAGCATAAATATATCAATAGATTAAACTTGATGACAAACAATGGCCAATCCTAATGCAATAGGCTGCTAAATAATTGTGGCACTGTGGAGTTTTTATTGTGGTTAAACAGCGGTGAATTCTCATTCTCACACATATTGTTCCACTCGACACAACACATCTGGAAAGAGGCCACAGCTCTCAGTATCACCCCGGGGCAGCGGCCTTGTTGCTAAGACCCATTTATGAACTGCCATGTGACTTCTGGTTTAACTTCCCAAAAAGACTCTTTTGTATTTCTACTCGACTTCTGCTGATTCAAATTATTTTTTAGTGCTCTTAGCTCTTTTAGAAGCCAGATAAGGCTCGAAAGAGCATTGAGCAGCTGAAATAAGCTGTGGACACAATATTATTGGCTTATTTTCACCTTTTTTTATATAGCTAACATGCTAGCAAACGGTTGCTTATTTACACATCCAGCAGATGAGCTCATACATAATCTTAATTCTCTCTAATTGTTCAGCCTTTGTTTGAATGTGTGCTCCTGGTCTTGGCCCGCTCTCCTGTCTGCTTCCTGGTTGTGTTTCCTTCTATTTATGTTCTCATGTCTATCTGACTGCTACAGGAGACCGAGACTCTGAGGGCATCAAAGAGTTGGCTGGCTCAGACAGAGCTCGGTACACAGAAGCTGTCTGGAAATATTAGACTAGATTAGTGTATATGCAATGATATATACAGTAAGTTTGAACAGAGGAAGTGCCAAAGGAGAAAGTTTATCTTATAACTTAAGACTTGCTGACGTGCTGATTAGATTATTTTTCTGTTAACTTGACTACAGGACGTGTAAAAGGAAGGGATTGATATCTAGTCAAAATATTTTCAATAGGAAGGGCAAAAATATGTGGCTTAATTTGGCAACAACAGAAACCCCCTAAACAGGATCAATGGATAGTTTAAGAAATGTTCTTTAAAAAAAACAAAAACACTTTCTTCTTCCCACCCTTCCACCCTGCCTAACCCCTGCACAACAACAACACGCATTACAGAAAAAAAGCTGTTGTTTTAAATATATATATATCGCGATTAATCGCATGATTGTCCATAGTTAATCGTAAATTAATTGCCCATTTTCTATCTGTTCAAAATGTACCTTAAAGGGAGATTTGTCAAGTATTTAATACTCTTATCAACATGGGAGTGGGCAAATATGCTGCTTTATGTAAATGTATGTATATATTTATTATTTGAAATCAATTAGCAACACAAAATAATGACAAATATTGTCCAGAAACCCTCACAGGTCCTGCATTTAGCATAAAAAATATGCTCAAATCATAACATGGCAAACTGCAGCCCAACAGGCAACAACAGCTGTCAGTGTGTCAGTGTGCTGACTTGACTATGACTTGCCCCAAACTGCATGTGATTATCATAAAGTGGGCATGTCTGTAAAGGGGAGACTCGTGGGTACCCATAGAACCCATTTACATTCACATATCTGGAGGTCAAAGGTCAAGAGACCCCTTTGAAAATGGCCATGCCAGTTTTTCTTCGACAAAATTTAGCGTAAGTTTGGAGCGTTATTTAACCTCCTTCATGACAAGCTAGTATGACATGGTTGGTACCGATGGATTCACTAGGTTTTTTTAGTTTCATATGATACCAGTATTGTCATTTTAGGCGGTTGTCAGGCTAGGATTATTCTTTGCCTGAACAGAAGTGTTGCGAAAGTTGGAGTTACAATGAGGAGCTCTGCTGGCATCCCAAAGAAATGGCCTGTAACCAGCAAGGCTGTAGACTGTGGTTCAACAGCGTTGAGAGAACATCGAAGACTAATACGTTCAAAGCTTTGGGCAAGACCAGAACATAATGTGAGAGGTCTGCCTGTAGACTGCCGCAAGGATCACATTTAGGGTCGTAATCAGGGTAAATTTCTTGCAGTTTAGATTTACTAAATTGGACTTTGTGCACCACCTTTAGGATGGATCAAACTGAGCTGAGCACACGATGATGAAGAATTCCTCCAGTCTAATGCCACATCCCACTGATCCTCTGCCAGTTCCATCCCTCCTCCCATCTGGACTTTGATTTTGAGACTGTCACCATTCAAAGACATGTTTTTTTTGTTAAATTGCAAATATAAGCCTGCTCTGAGTAGGAGATAGCTTAAAACGTCTCTCCCGATGATTCTTGAGGGGGCCTGAAGAAATGTTATTAATGAAAAACTGACACATAACCTGCAGAAAACACAGCTAGAGTTAAAATGGTATAAATTAACATTTTATTTAAGACAGAAATAACAGAAAAACAAAAACACTGATGATAGTAAATACAATTAAATGTAGAAACAGGACTGTCCCAATGACGGATTGATTATTAAGAACTGTATTTCCATTTTTTTGTATGTTTAAGTATGTTGAATTCAATAAAAATCTTAGTTAAAAAAAAACTAGAACAAAAGTTGATTAAATGATTTTCAATCCAAGTCAGAGTTGGCAATCATCTGTTGCATTAACACAGCAACTAATGGATCAGACTCCAGATGACGTAAGGTGGTCCAGTTCCAGTACAAACATATTTTAAGTGCTGTCTGAATCAGAACCATTATATTCTAAACAGACAGAGAGACATAACACATTTTGTTATAAATGTAAATGATGTCTTTGTTTAAATAGAGGAAGCAGATGTGGCAGCTGGATGAACTCCCTTGTGTTGATGTAAGATGTTTGTCAAGTCAAGTCCAACCTTTTTCCCCCCCCGAGTCATCAATCTGACATATACCAGACGTAGGCAAAATTGTTGGTACTCTTCCGTTAAAGAAAAAAAACCCCACAATGGTCACTGAAATAACTTGAAACTGACAAAAGTAATAATAAATAAAAATTTACTGAAAATTAACTAATGAAAATCAGCTGTTGCTTTTGAATTGTGGTTCAACAGAATCATTTTAAAAAACAAACTGATGAAACTGGCCTAGACAAAAATGATGGTAGCCCTAGAAAAGATGTAAAATAATGTGACCATATGGACATATTAAACTAAGGTGTGTCCTGTAAATAGCATCACAGGTATCTTCAAACTTGTAATCAGTCAGTCTGCCTATTTAAAGGGTGAAAAGTAGTCACTGTGCTGTTTGGTATCATGGTGTGTACCACACTGAACATGGACCACAGAAAGCTAAGGAGAGAGTTGTCTCAGGAGATTAGAAAGAACATTATAGACCTTTATGTTAAAGGTAAAGGCTATAAGACCATCTCCAAGCAGCCTGATGTTCCTGTGACTACAGCTGCTCATATTATTCAGAAGTTTAAGGTCCATGGGACTGTAGCCAACCTCCCTGGACGTGGCCGCAAGAGGAAAATTGATGACAAATCGAAGAGACGGATAATACGAATGGTAACCAAAGAGCCCAGAACAACTTCCAAAGAGATTAGAGGTGAACTCCAAGGTCAAGGTACATCAGTGTCCGATCGCACCATCCGTCACTGTTTGAGCCAAAGTGGACTTAATGGAAGACGACCCAGGAGGACACCAAATCATAAAAAAGCGAGACTGGAATTTGCCAAAATGCATATTGACAAGCCACAAAGCTTCTGGGAGAATGTCCTTTGGACAGATGAGACAAAACTGGAGCTTTTTGGCAAGTCACATCAGCTCTATGTTCACAGACGAAGAGATGAAGCATCCAAAGAAAAGAACACTGTACCTAATGTGAAACATGGAGGAGGCTCGGTTATGTTATGGGGCTGCTTTGCTGCATCTGGCACAGGGTGTCTTGAATCTGTGCAGGGTACAATGAAATCTGAAGACTATCAAGGCATTCTGGAGCGAAATGTGCTGCCCAGTGTCAGAAAGTTTGGTCTCAGTTGCAGGTCATGGGTCCTCAAACAGGATAATGACCCAAAACACAGCTAAAAACACCCAAGAATGGCTAAGAACTAAACATTGGACTGTTATGAAGTGGCCTTCTATGAGCCCTGATCTAAATCCTATTGAACATCTGTGGAAGGAGCTGAAACATGCAGTCTGGAGAAGGCACCCTTCAAACCTGAGACAGCTGGAGCAGTTTGCTCACGAGGAGTGGGCCAAAATACCTGTCGACAGGTGCAGAAGTCTCATTGAGAGTTACAGAAATCACTTGTTTGCAGTGATTGCCTCAAAAGGTTGTGCAACTAAATATTAAGTTAAGAGTACCATCATTTTTGTCCAGGCCAGTTTCATTAGTTTGCTTTTTAAAATGATTCTGTTGAACCAAAATTCAAAAGCAATGTCTCATTTTCATTAGTTAATTTTCAATAAATTTTTATTTATTATTACTTTTCTCAGTTTCAAGTTATTTCAGTGACCTTTGTGGGTTTTTCTTTCTTTAACGGAAGAGTACCAACAATTTTGCCTACGTCTGTAAGTGCTGAGACGTCTTCATTTTCAAGGTCATGTACTCAGAGGATTTTATTGTGAATTGCAGACACAGATGAAAGTAAAAGCATTGCTGTTGGTTTTTAGTTCCTGAAAAATAACTTCACGAGACTTAATGTCTTGATCTTAAAATAGAGAAATGGCTCTTCGCAAAAGTTCTCTGTATAGGAATACGAATTCTAACTAATTTACAATTAAACAAATTACAATTGAATAAAGTTGTGGCACTGAACTGTCCTATTCATCTGCATGTCTAAAAGATCAGTTAAAAACCTCCAGTAACTCACTAAAGTGGTCACACCTGTCAGTTCAACACATTCTCACTCCCAACTGGTCAAATACCACCGCTTGGTCAGTACCCCTTGGCATCGGAGACCGACGCACGGAGTTCCCCTCTTTAAGTGGGAAAATATAAAATAATGTATAAATCTTGTAGAGAATTAATTTCTTAGTAAAGTTTTTTGAGTTTTTGTATCATTTTGTGTTTCTGCTGCTTAGAAAGCCATTTACAAACTGACCCAATAACAGAATCCAATGCAAACGTTTGAACATTCTATCAGATACAAAGTTACGTTTAATCTCATAAAAAATGTTGTTGTTGTTGTTATTCATATAATATATCAATAGCTCTTTTTGTGCTCTTTATGCTGGTACTATCCATGTGCACATCAGATATATATGAAGTTAGATATAAGGGAATTTGCAGTGGCATTAAGAATTTTCCCCATTGCAGCATTAGAGGTCAAAGGTCAAATTCTCTTGACTCCAGTGTCATGACAATGTGACCGATGGATATATTATAGTCTAAGCTTTACAATGATATATAACTTCATGGTATTGTGTGTTGGTTACCCTCGTTTATACTGGATCTATGTGTAAAATGGTGAAAAAAGATGGACAAATTTGAATGATGGAGGGATGAAAAAAGGAGTGATAGCACATAGAAAGCTACCATTGCTGCAATGCTATCATGCATTTTCCAACACAAGGCACATAGACATTTAAAAAAATCACTATGAGACTTGATCCCTCCAAAGTGGCACGACGGCCAAGTTTTGGGGGTCTGGCTCATGGACTATCTTGCGTTACTTTAGGATGGACTGGGACGGCGTGTCAATATACGCTTGTAACATGCTTAGTGTCATTTCAAAACAAACTTCCGTTTTCACAGGAATTTAGGTTTAGGCATCACAACCACTTAGTTAGGGTTAAGAAACGGTCGTGTTTGATGTTAACGGACTGACGATACCGAGAGTCACGTGACTAACGACTGACGTGACAAAATAAGTCAATGTTACTTGTATTTTCACACCGGTGTCCAGGTTGAAAGTCTTGTGTTTGTTTTTTTTCTACATGTGGCTCAGTAGCTTTCTCACAAAAACATCGATAAGTAAAACTACGTAGAAATGTTTCAGAAATGGTACAGTACAAACAAAGCAAGGCAGCACACTGCAATTGTTTTTACACTTATCCTATTTCATAAGAATTACGAACCAGGCTTTTGAATTCGCAATTAGTTCCTTGAACAACTAAACTACAATTGATCTTAAAACTCATGAAGTGGGCATAAGGGTTGACAAGGTTGGATGAATATCATTGGAAAAGCCCATGATATAGTTTATATGTTGAAGAACCAGAATAAAAACCACCATGAGGTCCGATTTGACTATGCAATTCATGTCTATCCATTAGGATCAATGGGTATGTAGATGTGGGTGTCATCAGCATAGCAGCAAAATTAACATCATGGCCGTGTAGGACTTTGTAAATAGAAAAGTCCTAGCACTCGATCTAAGTTTACTTAGAAGTCTTCAGAAGTCATATGTGAAACATTAGGTCCGATTGTGATATTCTGTTTTTAGTAATGTTTTTGCCAGCCATTAAATCTCTGTGACGGAAGGCAGATGACTGTAGTACAACACTAGTGTATGACTCAGCTGGTTAAGCAAGACTTTCGTCTGCAGTACCCACTCAGTTAGAGGAGTCAGTCAACCGCAGAGCGCCCTGGTGATGCTGGTCAGTGAATGCACTGAGGTTAAAAAGGGATTTAACTACACGTCAAAGTAAAAGTTTCAGTTGAAACTTTCCAATATAGGTGGATTACAGGGACCACTCCTCATCTCTCTCCCCTCAATTCCTGTCAGCTCTTTACTGTCCCCTGTCTAATAAGGGCATAAAATGCCCCAAAAATACTTAGAGGCAGGGTTGACGGACGGTATTATCCAGTATACACTATTTGTTCTATTGGTTGAAATAGTCTTTTTTAGATGGAGCTCCTGAGGCGATGCTACTTTCAAATTATGCTAGCTTTCCAACATCGTCGAGCCCTATCTTTAACATGAGATAAGATAAGATAACATACAGTAACCCAACACAACACATATATAATACAATCACTCCCAACTGGAGGTACTATTTAGACTTAACCTACTTAGGTTTAGATTTTGGAGTAGCTTAACTATTTTCAAACTAGAATTACCGCCTAACGGTTGTATACCACCTCCAACCGGTCAAGTTGCTGTTTACATCCATGTCTGTCCAAAATGTCATTTATCCTCTTAGACATTTGTGTGAAATTGTCATAATTAGCATATGAATTCTTGAGTTATGGACAAAAACTTGTTTTGTGAGGTCACAGTGACCTTTGATATTAGCCCACCTACTTCTAATCAGTTCATCCTTGAGTCCAACTGGATGTTTGTGCCAAATTTGAAGAAATTCCCTCCCGGTGTTTCCTGAGATATTGTGTTAATGAAAATGGACCACCCATGGACATAACGCCACCGGCCACTGCTGCTGCTGGCGCAGAGACATAAAAATAAAGAATTGTATATTTCTTTATTGTCGTACAACATTAACAGATAGTATAATAGAAAAAGGATTCCTCAGCTATAATTTTTTTTAGGTTCACACAAAGTTTATTCGAATGCTTTAAAGGAAAAAAGTGGAACAATTAGGGGGATCTATGGCAGTATAGTATGTTTTCTTTAGTGTATAATCACCTGAAATTAAGAATTGTTGTGTTTGCATTAGCCTAGAATGAGCTGTTTATATCTCTGTAGGGAGCGGCTCCATCCGCCATGATGCTCCGCCATATTTCTACAGTAGCCCTGAATGGACAAACCAAACACTGTTAACTTTTCCTGCTTGGGCCGGAGTCGATAGCGTTACTTGCTGCCGTCGCCGCTGCCAACGCTCTCTATCTCTCTTGCTTCACCACTCACTTCTGACGTACACACACTCTATGCACTCTCTTCTTACAACAACCGGCTCCAGAGAGAGCCATTCACGTTTTTGCGTCGGCCCCCATGACAATCCTACACGTTTGGCACACGAGAGATGTTGTAACCTGCAACCTCAGCGCTAGATACCGCCAGATCCTACACACCATTCCTTTAATGAAAATTAAAAATTAATATTGAATAGGCCTAAATCTGATTTGATCCTGTAATGACGGGAAACTTCCATGTTGTCCTTCCGTGGTGACTCTTATGCTCCAATCTAATACTGACATCACAATGAACATCATGGGGACATTTGTGGTTTCCATGACGTTTTATGAGTAATACCTAGAGTCTATTAACGTCATGATCTGAGAGTCATACAGTATAGCTCACGGTTATGTCGAGATACTTGTCATGATATCATTGTGAAATCTCCTTCAGTGTTGTGTGTCAATGTTGGAACTGGATCTGCAGCATGACATACTTATGTTTCAGCAACTCCCAGATATATTAGTAACATATTACATTTAAAAAAAAATAAATAATAATTTTACACAAATACTGCCAGAGATCCCCTGGTTTATATTTTTAGTATGTGGGTGAGCTGAAGAGTGACCTGTTATGTATAGTAAGTATATTCCGAAAATCAGAGATTTCGAGAATAAAGTCGAAATATTTCAATATGAAAGTTGTTTGAGAATAAAATTGAAAAGTTACAAGAAAAAAAAAAGCATTTTTCTCGTAAAATTACGGCATTATTTGTCCTGACAGTGGCCCTAATGCTCTGTCGTAACCTGTGACTGGAAGGTTTACGCATAATATCCTGAGACAAACAGAACATTTTCTCTGGAAATGCCAAACAGTGCAGTGCTTCCTTTCAATCTGGTGATCAGTTGGCAACACCATCCATGTGCGTTGTGTTCTGCCAACGATGTCCTGGACAGTGACTAGTATTTGAGTTGGCAGCCATGTCGCCCCCCCCCCCCCCCCCCTCTTTATGATAGTAGTGGAAAAAAAGAAGCAATCTGTGAGAGGAGAAAGTCCCCTGAGTGAAAGCGTTACTGGCAGGCCTTTTGGCGTCATCTGTGACCCGTTTCTTCTGTCTGGCATGGATCACCGCTTACTGCATGTCAGTGAACGCTGGTTTAGTCTGAATGTGGAGAGAGTGTGAGGACTAAGAGTGAGTCAAGTGCGTGAGAGTGCGTGTGCAATTCATGCTCCAGATATGATGCATTAAAATAAATAGCAGCGATTTTGCGGGAATTCTATCGGACGGATGATTTGACGTCATGAACGACATCAGGATTCTTTGGGACCCGCTTCCTTTTTACTCGCAGGAAGAAAAGTTAACTCCCACATTAGCTCAAGTGCGGTGCCATATTTTGTCAGACAATGATTAATTTCCCACTCCAGATGTAAAATAAAAAAGCACATTCTGCCACGAGGGATTCTGTTGACCTTTGAATGAAGAAAGTTAATGTGAAATATTTGTGGAGTATCTTCCTTTGGGACTGGGAAACCAGAACGGGACAGTTCAATTCAGTGTCATCAAGTTTGTCTGTTTTTTCCCTTATCATGCTTCCGTCATACAGTAGACGTACATTGTTGCATAAAGTAATTTTGGTTGAGGATGATGATGTGCAACAAGCATGAGAAAAAAGTAAATGGCAAACACACTAAACTGGAATAGAGTGCTCCAGGGATGATGTATTTTTGTAGGCCAGGAAGTTAGCATCGCCCTGGTTCCCTCGACAAAACAGACAATGGGATTGTTCCATTGGGTTTTGCATTATTGCAGAAAATCAGCTCTGTGGCAAACACACGTTTATGATACTGACACGTTTTGTTCAGCAAGATAATCTCCACAAATTAACACCACGTTTATCATTTTTCAAGAGTAAATGCAATCACCAGAAGTGAAAAGCTAACGTTAGGCTATAAACGAACAACAACACGGTCGCGTGAGCGCGAGTACACACAACGAGGCTGTAAAGGAGGACGAGTCGGCGTGATGTTGTTAAGCATCATTTGGCCACTTGTTAGCAACCCCCTTTTTTAAGACACGTAATGTCACGGTCTGTGCTGTTTCTCTGCCATATATATAAAAAATAATATTTGGTAGTTACACATTGATAATAGGGCTGTCGGTCGATTAAAATATTTAACCCTTATTAATCGCTTATTTGTTTATCTGTTCAAAATGTACCTTAAAGAGAGATTTGTCAAGTATTTAATACTCTTATCAACATGGGAGTGGGTAAATATGCTGCTTTATGCAAATGTATATAATTATTTATTATTGGAAATCAATTAACAACACAAAACAATGACAGATATTGTCCAGAAACCCTCACAGGTACTGCATTTAGCATAAAATAATATGCTCAAATCATAACATGGCAAACTGCAGCCCAACAGGCAACAACAGCTGTCAGTGTGTCAGTGTGCTGACTTGACTATGACTTGCCCCAAACTGCATGTGATTATCATATAATGGGCATGTCTGTAAAGGGGAGACTCGTGGGTACCCATAGAACCCATTTACATTCACATATCTGGAGGTCAGAGGTCAAAGGAGCCCTTTGAAAATGGCCACGACAGTTTTTCCTCTCCAAAATTTAGCGGAACTTTGGGGCGTTATTTAACTTCCTCAGAGACAAGCTACAAGCAATGGATTCCTTAGGTTTTCTAGTTTCATATGATGCCAGTATCTTCACTCTACGTTTTAACTGAGCCTGCTACAACCTAAATATCGCAAGTTCATCTTAAGAGGACCAAAGTTGAACTAATGACTTCCAGTATTGTTCTCCTAATCAGAGCTGAAACAATCGGCATCCCCTTGTTAGTTCCAGTAGACCGCAAACTTCCATGGAAACGCACTTCCATCTTGCCGTTACAAATGTGCCATCACTCTGTGTTCTTTGTATTTCTTTGGCATGTCAAGCAAACCCCAGAGTTTGACCTCTGGTCAGTATTTTTAGCTGTTCAGGTCCCACCTCATCAGCCGTTGTCTCTTCTGAACGGCCTTGAGCAATTCGTCCGAAAGCGTGTGCCAGCTCTTGTTAAACATAAAGTGACAATAATTTTTCATTGCTCGTTAGTCAACGTATCCAAGGCCTCGGGACATCGCCCCGGTGAGTTACCTGACATTCTCACAATAAGATACAGTAACTTGTACGTGATTTTTATTAGCTGATGATTTGAGAGGAAAATGTGTCTTTGTCCACACATCCTCTTTGGCAACCATGTTTGTTTGTGTCACTATGGAGGTCATTTAATTGCTGAGGCAATGATATCATAATAAAATACACCGCTAATACGCCAAGTCGTAAATCCAATGCGACAGGAGCTCGCTGCAGTGCCAGTTGGATTCTGTTCCTCTCACACAGCCTCTCAACCTTCTCCTGTTGCTAGCGGGGTGATTTAGTTCTTCCTACAACCAGAGGCCATTGTTGCTGAGATCACGTAGACGTCAACATTTGGCTGTGTTTTTACAGGTTTCTTTTGGGAGACCACAAATATTCCATTTACAACAAGGCAAACCACAAAAAGAGCCATCATTGTAAAAGAAAAAAAGTCTCACATTTGCTTAGTGGAATAATCAGCAGTGAGTGCTATATAAAAAACTGCTCTCCAAAGTGCAGGGTTTGGTTAATTGGAACACTGAGTCTCCTTATAAAAGCTCCCGGAACACCACAGCTTTGGAAAGGGACTCTGCTCGGTCTCTGGAACGGGTATGAAGTCAAAAGCTGAACTGATTCCCAGTGTAACCATCCCACAAACAAAGAGCCAAGTCAGAGGACCAATTTGAGAAAATTATTTGAAAATCTTGTTCAAAGCTGCGTCTCAGCAGCATGAGTCAGCCTTGAATTAAAGATAAATGGAAGATCTCTCACTTCCCTTGTTCATCTCTTGGGTTGGAATATAAACGTATATTTAGTAAGTTAGTTTAATGTGCTTTTAGTTTCATGACTCCAGAAGCCTTTAGCATTTGTCCAAACTGTTAAAGGTCCCATATTATAAAAAAGTGATATTTTCATGTTTTTATTATTATAAAGCAGGCTTAAGTCCAATATAAATACTGTGAAAGTATGGAAACACTAAATCCACAGGGAAACACACACAGCCCTTATTCACAAACTCTGCATTTGCAACAAGCTGTCAGGATTTCTGCCCATTTGTGATGTCACAAATATACAATATTTAGACCCTTTACACAGATTTAAACGTAAACATTCTGAATGTGTCCCAGTTATTCCTGGTTGCAGTGTATGTGAATATTATCAGCTGACAGGAAGTACACATGGACCCAAGCTGTTGCCTAGCAATGCAATTCTGTTGTAATTCCGTCAGAATGCGCTAAAACGGACATTTGAACATTACAGCATGTAAACATGTTCTAGTAGAAACCCAATATACAAGTATGAACCTGAAAATGAGCACAATATGGGACCTTTAAAGCAGCAGTGGGTAGAAATGGAGCAAATATGATTAAAAAAAAAGTTATTTCTATAAAACGGTCACTATATCCTGACAGTAGTGCATGAGACAGGTAATCTGAAAAAAAATCATGTTCCTCTGTGTCCTCCGGTGTCCTCCAGGGCTCCTAGCGCATCTGCAAGATTTCACAGACCGGACAAAAAAACAACCAATCAGAGCCGAGCTGGAGCCTCGCCGTCTCCGAGCAAGCTGTCAATCACTCGCGAACTCCGATCGAACGGTCAAACTAGGCAACGCTGATCAATAGAAATCAATATTCTGGTGCTGTAATGCCTATTTCTCTCCTTTTACACGAAAAAATAGCCATTACAGTAACAGAATATTAATTATATTATTAATTGCTTAGTTTAACCGTTTGATCAGAGTTTGCGAGCAATTGACAGCTGCCTCCGTTGAATGGCGAGAATATAGTCCTGATGATTAAAAATAGCTAGATAATTTTCCCCATATTTATTTGCAATGCTTGTACCCGCCAAGGGTGAAGTTAATTGGATGAATAGATCTTGAGATATGTGAAGGGGCAGTGACACACATATACACAGACAGACAGAGAGAGAATACTTCCTGTGTAGTCGGATGATGCTGCTACAGTGCCACCTATTGGCCAAATTGAATCAAATTTGTCATGCTCACTCAGATATCCTATCTGCAATTTTCCACCAAATGTGGTCCCAATAGCACAAAGTGTTTAGGAGATAAGAAATGTTTTTGTAATATAATCTCTGTCCACAGCATTTGAGCTAACTTTGAGGGCCAGATATAGCAAAACTACATTTTGCAAACTGGTTTATTCAAGGCAACGGCAGTCAAGTGCATGATGTCAAAAGGTTCATGTAAACAACTTAACCCTAATATGACCTTGACTGGAGTGTGGCCAGAATATAGTCCCGATGGCGATAAAGATTAAAAATAGCTTTAATAATTTTTCCCATATTTATTTGTAATGATTAATTGGATTTCTAAAGGACTGAACATTCAGTTCTAGCGTGACATTAGCAGCAGCTGCGCTCTCGCTCTTTCGTGAGATCTGGAGAAAGAAAAAGAAAGGAAGTCAGAAGGTCCATTACGCTGCTGTAAAACACCCTTTTCATATTCTCCTCATCCTCTCCTGGTTTTTTAAGTTTTCCACAGGATGTTGTTCTCTGTTTCCCTGGGTGACCTCCACGCCAAATTAATCAGATTCAATAATAGTGGAACTCTTCGGCATTACTCACCATTCGACCTCACCTGATTCAAAACATGTGGGAAACCAGTCGCAGTATTCATGTTTCAGTATCATTTTCTGGGGTGTAGGCCTCCAATATGAGGGCCAGAACCGATGGAAACAAACAGAGAATGACAGCACAACAATAGACACTGGACTGTAAACGTGCCAAAGCCCTCACTGACTTCTAGCAGGCAGAGTATAACTCCATCCAGAGGACAGTAAGAGTTTTTTTCCACCTTCGGTTGCCTTGCACATTTTATATGCATTATATAAAACCTGTAAAACAACACGACATTGCTGGACTCCGGCCTTGAATGTGCTGCATAATTCAGGCGGAGACGGAGCATGCACGCCTTGAAATCCAGCCTCGGGGTCGGAATTTTTGCTGATGTTTTTGGGTTCTTTTTCAAATTCCTCACACTGCTTAGTGTGTTCAAATGTTTAAAGCAGCAGTAGGCAGAATATTTTTTGGCATCATTGGGCAAAAATTCCATAATAACCTTTCAGCATATTTTAATTCAAGGTCCCATATCATGCCCATTTTCAGGTTCATACTTGTATTTTGTGTTTATACTAGAACATGTTTACATGCTGTAATGTTCAAAAAAACTTTATTTTCCTCATACCGTCTGCCTGAATATAGCTGTATTCACCCTCTGTCTGAAACACTCCGTTTTAGCGCATTTCAATTGAATTGCAACAGAATTGCGTTGCTAGGAAACAGCTTGGGTCCATGTTAACTTCCTGTCAGCTGATGTCATTTACATACACTGCAACAGGAAATAAACTGGGACACATTTAGAATGTTTACGTTTAAAACCGTGAAATGGTCTAAACATTGTAGATTTGTGACATCACAAATGGACAGAAATCCCGACGGCTTGTTTAAAACGCGCAATTTCTGAATACGAGCTCTGTGTATTTCTCTTTGGATTAAGCATTTCGATACTTTCACAGTGTTTATATAGAAGTTAAACCTGCTTTATAATATAAAAGTCATAAAAATTACACTTTTTACATTATGGGACCTTTAAATGACCGTCAAAAGGCATTGTTTTTTTTCACCCATTTTCATTCATATATCTTTAAAAATCTTTATTTAACCTCCTTTGCGACAAGCTAGTAGGAGGGTTTTGTAGTTTCATATGATGCCAGCATCTTCACTCTCGCTTTAAAAGCCCGCTACAACCTAAAAATCGTTGATGCGTTAAAGAAATTAGTGGCGTTAAAATGAATTTGCGTTAACGCGATAACTTTGACAGTCCTATTGTTTTTATTATATATTTAGTAAAAGTAGACCGAACCTGACCTGAACCAGAACGTCATTTGTAAATATCGGTTAGGAAACAACACCTAATTAAACAAATCCTGTCTAATCTCCATTACCACTCGTCTCCATCCCTGGCCTGCTATCAGTTGTATTCTCCAGAATTATTCACGGAATGATAAGTAATACTCAACCAAAGCTTATAATCACTGTGAGCATTCCTTCATTTTTGGCTCTGGCTCCATGAACATAAATTATTTTTTCAGTAGCTTATCCAGCCCACAGAATGTTATGATCCCACTGATGGTCGGTAGCCTCCCTGTTTCACCAGAATAGTATGTAATTAATGTTCCTTTTAACAGCTCGGAGACGGGATGAACATGCTAGATTAAATTCAGAGTTTCAATACCTTGCGCAACGTCACTTCGACATGCGGACTGGAGGAGCACAGGAGAAGAGGAGAACAGTCATGGAATTAATCGTAATTCAATATTTGAATCGATTGACAACCCATATGTATCGGTATCATGTTGAATAACCTGCTATGTAGTCGTAGCCTTCTGATAACGTACAGGTCTGGACAACTTAGATTTTTATATAGCAGATTTTCATCATGAGGAGAAGCTTGCGACCGGAGGAAAACAAAATAATGAGCAATATCCATAGATTTATTGTAGATTAAAGATCAACTAAATTCAATAATACAACACTATATTGATTGTGATGATTATTATAATGACGGTTATATAGTAGGGGAGAGCAGGGTTAGTTGGGACACTTTTGTATCGACGCCAAATAACCTCCCGTACTCACAGACTTCTTGAACAGTAATGAAAATCTGAGAAACTCTGTCACAGTTAACACGATAATAACGCTTTAAAGGTCCCATATTGTAAAAAGTGAGATTTTCATGTCTTTTATATCATAAAGCAGGTTAAAGTGATATACTGTACAAATACTGTGAAAGTATCAAAACACTCAATCCATGAAGAAATACACACAGCCCGTATTCAGAAACTGTGTGTTTGAAACAAGACGATTTCTGTCCATTTGTGATGTCAGTTTTAAACGTAAACATTCTAAATGTGTCCCAGTTTATTTCCTGTTGCAGTGTATGTGAATGACATCAGCTGACAGGATGTTAACATGGACCCAAACTGTTTCCTAGCAGCGTAATTCCGTTGCCACTTCGTTGAAATGTTTTAGACAGAGGGTAAATACAGGCATATTCAGACAGACAGTATGAGAAAAATAATGTGTTTTTTGAACATTAAAGCATGTAAACATGTTCTAGTAGAAACCCAAAATACAAACATGAACCTGAAAATGAACACGATATGGGACCTTTAAGGCAAATTTTTTTTAGCGCCACTAATTTCTTTAACGCAGTAACGGGTGACAAATCTCCTTTTAAGGTACATTTTTAACAGAAAAAAAAGCGTGATTAAATTGCGATTAATCGTGATAAACTATTGACAATCATGCGATTAAATATTTGAATCAATTGAAAATAATTTGATCCCTGAACAGATACGTTGGTCTGCTAACAATTTATCATTCTTTTTAGAGTCCAACCCAGACGCGAAAGGCACAATTTTGTTAAATGTACAAGGACTGCATTTTCCCCAAATTTCGTCGGTGGGTATAGGGTTGGTTGGGACACCTTTTTCTATATATATAAACTGGAAAAAAAAAGTTTGGAAACTTGTGTTTGGTCGATTATTTCTCTGTTGTCACAATGCTAATGGTCATTGTATTTTACATCGTTGGAAAGCCTGTTTATTTACCTTCACAATGATGTCCAACTTGTAAGGATCATGCATTTGTGGGATGAGCAGCACGGCTGATTATGTGGGTAGCGCCCAAGAAAAATGTTCCAAAATGCTCTGCCAATGGTAAACAGTGTATTCTCATAAGGCTACAGGAAGCCTGCAATGACTGCCCCTCACCGTCAGGCCCGTTTGCGCTGGCGTCGACAACACAGACAATGGAACCTGAACGTGTGGGGGAATGTCATGTTCAGTGATGAGTCCAGGTTCTGTCTGCCAAAGTTGGGTGGCAGGGTCAAAGTATGGAGACTACGTGGAGAACGCTATGCTGATTGTTGCACCGATGGAGTAACAGCTTTTGGTGGGGGCAGTGTCATGGTGTGGGGGCGGCATCTCCCTCACTGGCAAAACAAGGCTTGTCATCATTGAAGGCCATCTCAATGCACTGAGATATCGGGATGAGATCCTGCAGCCAGTGGCGATCCCATATCTCCACAATCTGGGACCTAACTTCATCCTCCAAGATGACAACGCTCGCCCCCACAGAGCCAGGGTTATCACAGACTACCTCCACAATGTGGGAGTAGAGAGAATGGAACGGCCTGCCAAGAGTCCAGACCTCAACCCAATTCAACACTTGTAGGATCAGCTTGGGCGTGCTGTACGTGTTAGAGTGACCAACACAACCTCGTTGGCTGACCTGCAATGAATCCTGGTTGAGGAATGGAACGCCATCCCACAGCAACGTGTGACCAGGTTGGTGACCAGCATGAGGAGGAGGTGCCAGGCTGTTGTGGCTGCGTATGGATCTTTCACCGCTACTGAGGCTCCTGACGGTGTATTAAATGAATAAAGTGTAAAATAGCCAATATGTCTTGTTTGTTCCTTGTTACTGATAGAGAGTTCAATCATCCAATCCACCAAACAACTCAAAACAAGAGTCAGTACCAGCAGGAGAATACACTGTTTACCATTGACGGAGCATTTTGGCAAATTGTTCTTGGGCGCTACCCACATAATCAGCTGTGCTGCTCATCCACAAATGCATGATCCTTACAAGTTGGACATCATTGTGAAGGTAAATAAACAGGCTTTCTAACGATGTAAAATACAATGACCATTAGCATTGTAACAACAGAGAAATAATCCACCAAACACAAGTTTCCGAACTTTCTTTTCCCAGTATATATATAATTTAAATTGAAAAAAATTGCAGTCTAAATTTGAACACCTTATTTTTACAATATCACATGTTCTCACATTTCTTTGAGAAAAAGAAAACATATTTAAAACTAGAATGGCACTCGGGGAGAGCGCAGACCTCCGCCAAGGTGCGTGACTTTAAAAACAGATCACAGCTCACGGCTGGCGGTACCGTGAGGTGGTCGGCTTATTATTAACTCGGTGTGTTTCCGTATAACGTGTCGGCGAATAACTCTTTCGTTCAGCAGCCTTGTTATGTCTGTATAACGTTACACTACGTTGTCTCTCATCGCGTCATCTACCGCTTTTTTCTTTCTCACTGCAGATGGCCAGCAGCTCCCGCCACACCTTGATGTCTCACCACACATCCGCACACGTATCTCTCTGCTCGAAGAAGGAGGCGAGATCATGCGTCATCAGTTACACTGCACATGTGTTATACCCTTTGGTTTTAATGCTCAGGCTGATTGGAATTCCTAAAAAATTCCTGAATCCGGATCCGGATCGTCACCAAAATCGAGTGGATTATTCATTGTGCTACACCCCACCCCTCCAAAATATTTCATTAAAATCCATCACGAACTTTTGGAGTAATCCTGCTAACAGACAGACGGACAGACGGACAAACAAACCAACGCCGCTGAAAACATAACCTCCTTCAAGGCAAAACTTCAGACAGCTAACACTAGCATCAACTGATAAAATAAGCCTTCCAAGAATATGTTTTTTTTTGCATGTGGCATAACTAAAAACAGTATGGTAGAAGAAAAATAACAAAAGAGCCAAAAATGTATTTACACTCTGTATATTTCAAAACTGTGAATAAAATGTGAGGAATAGTCAAGAGGTCTCCACTTTGAGGTTTGAAGAGTGTCTAACATAATAAGTTAGAAAGCAACTAGGAATAGCATGCCTGTCCTGTCCCTACCGTCCCCCTGTTCCAACCGATCCCGCTCTCCCCTATTGTAGGCTATATAGTGTCATATCACCCTATCACTCTGGTTGGGTATGAAAAACAGAGGACCAACCAGAACTAGAACTCAAAGTCAAGACAAAAACAATGAAGTTTGACCAAAAAAAAAAAAGCAGATGTAATTTGCTCAGTTGTCATGGAGATAGAGATACTACAAATAAACAAAAGATGATGAGTTTCTGTTCAGATTCACATTCTAATATCCCCTGGTTCCTCACAAGTCAGGACTGAAACAACGGAAATCATGCATGAGTACAAAGCAAGTATGCACCTTGGCACACTCAGACTGGCTAACCCCTGCTGTGTTGTGTGCTGGCTGGTATTTCCTTAGTAATCTTCCAGCTTTTTCTTTGGTGGGATCAGTCCCCTGTCTGTCCGTCTCTGACTGTCTGCTCAGACTGTGGGAAAATCCTCCTCTAAAAAGGTAGAGAATCCCGAGCATGTTGTCCTAAAATGGCATTTTTATTAGTGGAAATATAGGTGCTATAGGTTCTAATATTGCCTTTTTGGATCACTGTAAAGATCACATACTAATAACATGTCTGTAAATCCGCCTGTAACAATACATAGACCCATTTTTATTGGACAATATACTGTATAGAGCAGGGGTCTGCAACCTGCGTCTCTTTAGCTCCTCTCCAGTGGCTCCCTGTGGATTTTTAAAAATGGAAATGAATAACTCTTTTTTGTTTACATTTTCATTTTTATATATCATTGTGGTAGGTCTATGGTACGACGGTACGACGGAGTATTAGGGCCACATTGAGGAAAAAAAAATAAATCTGAGATTTTGAGAATAAAGTCAGAAGTTTACCAGAAAAAGTCTTAGTATTATGATAATAAAGTCATAGTTTTATGAGAAAAAAGTCGTAATATTACAATAATAAAGCCAAAGGTTTACGAGAAAATAGTCGTAATATTATGAAATTAAAGTAATAAGTTTACAAGAAAAAAGCTGTAATATTACGATAATAAAGTCATATTATAAAGTAGTAATTTTATGTGTTATTTTCTTTTTTCTTGTAATGTTATGACTTTATTCCCGTAATATTACGACTTTTTTTCTCATAAACTTACGACTTTATTCTCTTAACATTGCGACTTTTTTTCTCGTTAACTTATGACTTATTTCTCTTAATATTATGACTTTATTCTGGAAACCTCCAATTTTCTTCCCTCAATACTCTGTAGTACATTTTCTCTTTGCCCTCACTGCATTAGACTTATATACTATATACTTAGACTATAAGCTGTGTTACCTTCATCACAATGCTCAAATGTTTTGCGGCTCCAGACAGATTTTTTCTTTTTGCCTAAAATGTCTCTTTTGATAGTAAAGGTTGCTGACCCCTGGTATATACGGTCACAGCAGCTGCCGTCAGGACAGGCTTGGCCTGAAGTACAAATCTTTTAAAACTTTTAAACAAGAAAAGATGAAGTGCATGTGTGCTCATAACTTCTGGAAAGTTTTCATAGTTATATTTCAAGACACTGCGCATTGCCTGGGGGAGAGGCGTCTGTTTATTCAACCTGAAAGAGTTTAAATTTCTCTATTGTGCTCATACGCGAGATGACAGTTATATGGTCGTCTGGGGGAATGGATCTGTCTGGTCTGTGTTCTGATTACATTCTCATCCTCATCTTCAACACATTACTCTCCAACTAACATATTACCACAGCAGTGAGGGGAATAGAGCGTTAAAGGTATAATATGCAACATTTTTTATGCCCCACTCGAAGTGTGTGGTGGTGTCTGTATCTACAGAGACTGTACAGCCCATTTTCTCTTTTCTTCTTATTTTGCTGTGTTCAGGACGTTTCTAAGCGTCAGCAAAGAGCCTGTGGGCTCCACGTGGGGATGTAACCCCCAGCCAATAAGCAAGGTGTGCAGCCCCGTTCTTCATTCCCAGGTCAAATACCGCCGCTTTGTCACGCCCCCACGGCGTAAGTCACCCTTTAGCTCTGTCAGTTACAAAGCGTCCGTATTTGATGGATGAGAATGGGTTGTTACATCGCTGTGTAGATTATGTGCTTCAGTTTTCCCCCTGCTCCTCTATCTCTGTCCTCTGCCTGCTGCTATTAGTGTGTCTGAGTAGTGAGGACAGGATGCCCTTCGGCTGCATTCTTTCAAAATCTGGCAACGCGGCACCTTCCCACAGGGTTGTGCAGAGGTGGGGGTGTGTTTATTTACGCTTTAGAATGAAATTATTGGCAATAAAATGAATTTGCGCTAATGTGTTATTATTGCGTTAACTTTGACAGCCCTGAATATAATGTTTTATTTGTCCCATTAACGCTGCCCCCTGTCTTCATTCACTCCGTAGCTCGCTCCGCCATCGTTGCTGTTCTCTCTCTCTCTCTTGGCTTGTCGTGGAGGAGTTATTTTAACTCGATCTTTTCCTAAAGCTAAACCAAGTAGTTTTTGTCACGTAACTTCCGTACTTAAGTTACAGCGCTACCGGTGTTATTTAAACCCAAACTGTGATCTTTTCCTAAGCCTAACTAAGTAGTTTTGCTGCCTAAACCTAACCAAGTCAATCTTTTCCTAAACCTAACTAAGTAGTTTATTGCCTAAACCTAACTAAGTAGTTTGTTGCCTAAGCATAACCAAATTGATCTTTTCCTAAACCTAACTAAGTAGTTTTGTTGCCTAAACCTAACAAAGTCGTTTGTTGCCTATGCCTAACCAAGTTGATCTTTTCCTAAAACCTTACTAAGTAGTTTGTTGCCTAAGCCTAACCAAGTCGTTCTTTTCCTAAACCTAACTAAGTAGTTTTATTTTGAAAAGACTGGAGCGGAAATTGACACATGCGTCACGTGTCGCTGGACATTCGTAGGAAAACGCACAAAAAATACGTTGTCAAAAGTCGTGCTGAGCGTCAGGAGAAAAAAAAAGGGAAATTTGTGTCTATGTTTATGGATCAAATAGATCAAATTTCGTGACTATTTCACGACTTGCCGTGAGACTGTGTTGGACGTACAGCAGGCTACATATTTAGTTCAGTCATTAAGTAACTATCTACAATCCAGTCCCCATCTGGAAGACTGCATCACAGACTGCTGGACAATGGGCACTATGGTAACTGTGATTAAAAACAAACACACTTTCGCCCACTTGTGTCCTCAAGTGTTGTTCAAGATCTCCCCCAACCCCCCACCACCCGCCACCACCACCATCCAAAGATTTCCTGCTTTCTCCTCCGCTGCCATCAATCACACTCGATTTGTTTTCAAACATTCCTCCCCTCGGTGACTCAGAGCGCAGGGCTTTCGGTTCCACATCCCTTTGCCTTACAGCTATCTGTCCAACACTTGTAGCTTCAGCATATGGGAATCAGCAAAAGCTCTTGACACCGGGCCCGTCTCCCCTCGATGTGATCCAAGAGGCCTGAAACCAGATGTGCAGCTTCCGTTCCACGGTGTCCTTTCTCACCATTGTGCCGTTCGGCTGCGCCAACAAACACAAGAGTTATAACCGCTGCTGATGATAAAAATGAGTGATTGACGTGGAAAATGTAAGCTCACTAATTCACATACTCTGATAAAAGCCAATTTTTTTTTGCACGCAATGAAGCCACAAGCAGATAAATGGCTCGACTTTTCACATCAACTGTGTTTTCAACCAGGACAAACTTTGTTAAGCATAATTGGCAGCGTGGATCCAGGACATGCTTCTTGAATTTGGCTGTTGAAAAGTGGATGGATACAAGCTGTAGTGTGTCTGGTGGACTCAATAGAATCACATTCTGCTCAAACGGACTGGGAGAGTCACGCTCATTCTAGGTACTGATGATGATGTTTTACCACAAAAATCTTGCAATGGCTGGGCTTTACAGACGGCAATGGCACATTTATTTATGTCTTTGCTGCTCCAAAATCAAGAGAAATAGACTGCAAAACCATCCAAACACAACAACAATTTATATATTTATGCATTGGGTGAATTCTAGAAAATAATGTGTCTTTTCCATTTTTTGATATTTTATTTTCAGATAATGAAGCTGTTGCAACGGCAAAAAACTCCTATAAGACGTATCGCAGCTGTTGCTAGGTTACATGATGCATACTTGTGATAATTAGACAGAAGTCAAGGTTTACAAGCCCCATCGTCCTTTACAGAAGGGCAGAGGAATTTGGAGGGGAGGCTTTGGGAGTCTAAAATTACATTTGAGGTTTTGCCTCCTAAGCCCCCCCCCCCCCTCCTACCTGGACAGATACAGCATTGATTTCCACAGAATATTCTTGGCACTAATAGAAATTCTCAGGTTGAATAAAATATCCGTTGTTTTTGACAAGGCGGGCTTGGATATGACCCCAGATCCACAGTTGTCTGGTTTCACAACTCAGCAGTTGGGGATCAGAATAATCTCTGTAGCAGGATGTGAGAGGTCTTTTGTGTTATTTATAACAACAAGTATGCTAACAAAGTCGTTTTATTCTCTAAAAGACAACTGGAAACAATTAACATACACATTTCTGTTCAATAAGAGAAAAGATCCCCCTTAACACACCGCTGACTCCTCCGCTGATCCCTGCATTCACACCCACACACTGATACAAGACTTAGAGAGACATCCAATCAAATAACCACACACACACACACACACACACACACACACACGTACAAATATACACACACACTCTCTCTCATTTCCTGGCATGAAAGACAAGCTGAGGGTGTCAGGGAGAGGGTGTTCTAACGCATGACTAGCTCGCTGTCATCTGCTTTCACTTACTTCTCACCACCTCCCTGTCATGACACCGACTGGCTCGGCAACTCGCTGCGTAGCTCCACATACATGTTTCCAGCTCTGGATCTCCTTATTCTGTATTTGTCCCATTATTATTTGTCTAATTTTTTCTTGCTCTCTTTTTCTGATCTTCTTTCTTCCTTATTTTTCCACTTTTTGCACCACAGACCTTCTGTCATGTCTCTTTCTCAATCAACCACACATTATCTGTTAGTGATATGTCTCACTGTCTTGGTACTACTTTAAAGCATTAGTAGGCGAGATTGGAGCAAATGTGATTAAAAAAAGTTATTTTTATAAAACGGTTGCTATATCCTGACAGTAGTACATGAAACAGGTAACCTGAAAAAAATCATGCTCCTCTGTGTCCTCCGGTGCTCCTAACGGCATCTGCAAGATTTCACAGACCAGAGGAGACAAGCAGTAATAGCTGATCTGAGGTCTGCTGTCCATCTGCCGTCAATGAGAGCCAGCTGTCAATCACTCACGAACTCCGACCAAACGGTCAAACTAGGCAGCGCTGATCAAATATGAATCAATATTCTGTTACGTTAATGCCTATTTCTCTCCTCAGATGTTTTCAGAATCATCTTGTAGTGCACAGTTTAGCTGTAAAATGAGAAAGTTTGTGACGCCGCCGCCGCCATTGTGAAATCTGGTGAAGGAACGCCAAGTTCCGGTCACATGACCGGATCACAGCCAATAGGAACGCTCTCTTTTTCTAATTAGTTTCATATGATGTCAGTATCTGTAAATCTGAGCCCGCTACAACCTAAAATCGCAAGTCGCGTTAATGCGTTAAGTGGTGTTAAAACAAATTTGCATTAACGAGTTATTATCGTGTTAACTTTTGCAGCCCTAGTTTTAGTATTGCACTGTGTATGGGTTCACAGGCCCAATCAGCATCTATAGGCTCACCATGTTGACTGCTGTGGGCTCCAACTAAATACCATTTATCATGAGGGCTACAGGACATAATCCTACAGAAAGTATGTTACAGGTAGCGTTTTTGTAGAATACAAACAAAACGATAACCGCTAAACAAAAGTTGCAATCCACAGATTGGTTTGTCCTTTACATTATTGACATAGTTAAAAGCACAATGAGTAGATTTTCCTCAAAACCAAAAATAATCCCTCTCGATCGACACTTAACGGTCCGGTGTGTAGGATCTGGCGGTATCTATCAGTGAGGTGAGGAGATTGTATGCCTCTCCCGTGTGCCAAATGTTTTGGAGAGCTACGGTGGCCGACGCAAAAACACAAATGGCCCTCTGTCGAGCCATTTGGAGCAGAGCCAGTGCGTGGAGTATTTGTGTATGTGGGAATTGAGTTGTGAAGCAAGAGAGAGAGAGAGAGAGAGTAACATTATCAACTCCGGCCCAAGCAGGAAAAGTTAACAGTGTTTGGTTTGTCCGTTCTGGGCTACTGTAGAAACATGGGGGTGCAATAGGGAGGCACCGATACGGTACCAGTATTGGGTCCGATACTGTGCTCATGTACTCGCAAAACGGCTTCGATACAACGGCACCGATACCACTTTACGGTAGTGTGACATTAACCTCTTTTAACCTCTCGTCACCATCTTTCGGGTCCTATCGCACGCGCTCACGCTCCACCTCCTTGACGGTGCAGGCGAGACGGGCCGGTGGTGGTCCACCTCAGACGGCGAGCGCCAGCCCTCACTTTCATTGCGCCACAGGGTTTTGCTTGCACCCTCTGACTCATGCGTGCGTTAGACTCCTTGGTCCGTGTTTCAAGAGGGTTGGGTGGGTTCAAGACATCGCGGCAGACCCCTGGCTCACTTTGTCCACGGCCCTGGGAAGCACCTCCACCCCGAGCCTTTCCAAGCCGACCCAGAGACGGTCGCGGCGCACCGCCTCGTATGCGGTACTGCCAAGCCTGCCGTGTGTCGCTCATACCCTCCAGCTGGCTGTTAACGAGGGTCTGTTGGCACAGAGAAGTACTCGTATCGGTACTCGGTATCGGAGAGTACCCAAATGTAAGTACTTGTACATGTACTCGGCCTAAAAAAAAGTGGCATCCCTAGGGTGCAACATGATGGACTCCGTGGAGAGGAGCCGCTCCCTATGTAGATATAAACGGCTCATTCTAAGCTAACGAAAACACAACGGTTCTTATTATCAGGTGATTATACACTAAAGAAAACATACTTATTAATATTATATTATATTTCTGCCAATAGAACGCCCTAATTGTTACACACTGGCCATTTAATACCCACTAGAAGTGTGTGGTGGTGTGTGTATCTGCCTGTATTTTCTCTTTTCTTTTCATTTTGCTGTGTCTGGGACATTTACGGGCGTCAGCCTTTATAAAAAAAACAGATGCCAGATTTATGTACACATTCACACAACTCTCCACACAATTAAATAGTTTTGCTACAATAATTCCCTCATACATTAGCTCCTTGTAAAAATTCAAGAACATTTTCTGTCCGTCACACAGGCACATGATGTTAGCAGTTAGCTCACAGTTATTCTCTGAGCTGAACCAGCTGCCTTTAACCCCAGCCGGGCTGTGCTTCACTGTTGTGGCTTTGAGCACAATGAGCTCATCTGTTTTATCATCACGCGAGGGATGTTTTCATAAATTGTACAATGGGAGGTTTCAACCAATGGGATTGGTCCAGAACATGTTCTGCTGTTAATTTTTATTCCCCTCGGTTGCTATGTCAACTCCTGATGTATCCAGAGACCTGGATCCAGACTTCTTTTTTTCATTCAGTTACCACTTTGAAGGAATTGTCTTATACTTCAGAAATGACTGCTGACAATTACAACAACCACAAACATTTGGCAAATGCGGAAAGCTACGTTTAAAGTGATAGTCCACCTAAGATCTCTGATATTTGCAGTGCAACAAGCTGTAAACCCAACATCAACATACTATCATCTTATCAAGTTGATATACAATGTGTTAGCAAAAAAAGTTACAATCCAGCACATATAAAGCAACAGCAGCATTTAGTTGATGGAAGTAAGTAACTCCTTGTAGCTCTGATTTGGTCTCCACCAACACCTGAGAAATATATCTGGCTCTTTAGCTGCTAAACGCTCAACTATGTTCACCAGCTAGCTACTAACTTTGTCTGTTTGCTGTTTGGTGCTGTGCAGGAAGTGTCATTTGACCCCTTGTAAATACAAAAATATTGATTATTGCAGCTTTAAAGGAGACCAATTATGCCTTTCCTCTTTCCTTTAGTGTGTTATATAGTTTTTTTGTGAATGTAAAAGGTCTGCAAAGTTACACTCCAAAGGGAGTTACTCTGCGCCAAAAGAAACACTGCTCCTGAACTGCCTGAAACGCCTCGCTTGAATCCTGCCTTTTCTTCCGTAACATGGTGATGTCACCAAGTAACATATTTTGCCTAACGGCAAAGTTTGGCACGCCCTCAAACAAAGCTACTTAGAGCGGAGCTGGAGCGGAGTCTAAAGAGTTTGGTTCGGTTGACCAATCATAACAGTGGGCCAGCTGACCAATCAGAGCAGACTTAGCTTTTTGAGAGAGGGCGCGGCCAGGAGCTCAAACAGAGCGTTTCAGACAGAGGGTGAAAAGAAGTGCAGCAGCACAGCCGGTATGAGAAAAATAGAGCTTTTTTTTTTACATGAAAGCATTTAAACATGTTCTAGTAGAAACCCAAAATACAAGTATGCACCTGAAAAAAAAAGCATAATAGGTCCTCTTTAAAAGAGTAACTAGTTATTTTACAAACTGATTCTTTAGTAAAACAATGTATTTTAGGTATAAACACTAAAGCATTGCACGCTCTGCATAATACTTTTACTGGCAGGTATTCAGCTTTAAGCCTTCCTCGTGGTCCTCAGCACTGCCCTGAGTGTTTAATATGCTGTAACAGTGAGTACATTTGTGATGTCATCAGAGGGAGGTACTGCCAGGGTTAAAATAGGGAACCTCCTCTCTGCTGCTGTAACGTAATCCTCCACTGCGGCCTCCTCTGGTTGTCTCTGGACAATACTGGCACATCCATTTCCAGATTTTTATCACCAATTGTTAAATTACAATGAAGTGAAAACAGCATTTAATCTCTGTCATGTGTATTGAGAACAATGGTAAATCTTGTGCTCAGCATGTGTCTCAAATCATTTTTCACTATGTTCTGAAAAACTTGAGGCTGAGTTTTGAGTTATGCTTTTGCTGGCTATGTCTCTATCCCTCTCTATTAAAACATCCAGATTTCATAATGTAACAATTGTGGTAAAAGTGGAACACAAGAACCGGGGAATACTGGCTTTATTGTTTGCTTTCTGTCTGGACGCTGCCTTTGGACCATAATTGGTTAGACGCTGAAAATGTGTCAAATCTGCTTCAAATAATGAAAATGGCCTAATGTAATTATCAGCACTCAACAAGACATTGAAGGTTTAAAGCTTCACAGCATAGGGGTCAATGTTTAAAGGTCCCATATCGTGCTGCAACAGGAAATAAACTGGGACACATTTAGAATGTTTACGTTTAAAACTGTGTAATGGTCTAAATATTGTATATTTGTGACATCACAAATGGACAGAATTCCTAACGGCTTGTTTCAAACGCACAATTTCTGAATACGGGCTGTGCGTATTTCTCCATATATTGAGCATTTTGATAGTTTAACAGTATTTATATAGCACTTAAATCTGCTTTATAATGTAAAAGACCTGAAAATCTCACTTTTTACAATATGGGACCTTTAGTGATAATATTAACTTTTACAAGGCACGTTCTATTGAGGATGTAGCGAATAATTCCGATCACAATTTCCCCAAGGTAATATCTTTAAATTGTTTTGTTTTGTCTTACCAAAGTTCAAAATCAAATGATAATGAATTTACAATGATATAAAATGGAGAGAAGCGAGCAAATGCTTACATTCGAGAAGCTGGAAACAGGTAATGTTTGCTTGATAAATGACTGTGATAAATGAAGCGATTATCAAAATAACTGCCAATTTATTTTCTGGCAATCGTCTAATTGATCAATTGGCATATTGTTTCAGCTTTAGTATCTCCTGGTCTACTGTATTAGCACACATTGGGGGTTGTAGGATAATAAATAAATGATCAAATAAATAAATTAATTAATGAATACATTAATAAATGAATGAATAAATAAATAAATACACAAATAAATAATCAAATGAATAAATAAATAAACAAATACATAAACCAAAAATAGATAAAAAACAAATAAACAAATAAATAAACAAATGAATAAATAAATAAACAAATAAATAAATCATAAAATCATACACTTTATTTATATAACACCTTTCAAAACAATGTTACAAAGTGCTTTATAAAAGAAAAAAACAAAACAAATCAAAACAAATATGCACCATAAATGAATAAAATCCAGTAAATATAATATATAATAATAATAAAACACCCAAAGTGCATTCTGCCTAAATTAAGATAAACAAACGATATAGGGCACATTTGCTTTTACCAAAGCAGAAAGTACCGGAAACCTGTGTCATTGTTGGGTGTTTTGATTTGGCGCTGTAGTAGTGGTAATGGATGAGGATCTTCCCCCAACAAACCAGAGGCCCTAAGAATATATCCCTCACTGGCTTCCCAGCAGCCCATTGGTTATAATGCTCAGTCTGGGAATTAATCCCATAGATAGGACACTATAATGTCTTTAGTTTTTATAAATCTTTGCTGGACTTTGTATATGTACAAAAAGAGAACCCAAATCATAATGTGATAAACTACTTTATGCAAGAGCCACACAGAGCGACATGAGATTACATAATCCAAAAATGATTTCCACACTCATATCCTGTTGTCCACCTCAGTCTTCAGTCTCAAGTGTATTTTCTTTGGAAGCTGGGTAGTAAATTTGTTTCTGCAGCAGAAGGAAGCATGTGTGTTTATTGCAGCTGTTACAACATTGTCTTTAAGGATGTACAGTAACTTTAAGACTGTTGCATGTCAGAGATGTAGAGCACTTTATTTAATTGTAGTTTGACTTGGCATTCTGAGGTGGCCTGTAAAAGGAGACCTTTACATTTGTTCATTCCGATGTGGGGACCTCCCTGTAGAGGAATGCTGTTTGTGCTGGTCACCATGTTAAGATACAGCCGCATGTACATTTGACCAAGCTTAAGAAACAAATCCTCTTACACTGCCTATGGTGAAATACAACAGTGTGTCTAAAGAGAGTCGTTTCAGCTGCTTCCTTCATGGAACTCAAGTGTTTTTTATCCAAACTTTGATGCTAAACTGTAAACAGACGGCCTTGAAACCTGAATTCTAACATTGTTCTCAATGGCACTGCCATCATACCTCCCAGGATTGTTGAAGGAAAGATGCATTATGTGGGGATTGTAATGCTGACTTCAAAGGCAAGGGGCGCCCTGAAGGAGCTCCCCACTGATGTTGCATTATGGGACATGTGGGATTCAGTGTCTCTGGAGCTTGACACATAGTAGGGACTAAAAGTCAGGATATCTCCGACTCTGCTGCTTTGATTTTTACTATGCTCTGTATTAGCTGTCTCTTTTGAGCATAGTTAGATAGATAGATAGATAGATAGATGTACTTTATTGATCCCAAATTGGGAAATTCTTGAAATGAATCTCGGCAGACATGTAAAAGGCCACTCAAAACTCTTACATAGGAGCTATACCTGCATCATTTAGCATCTCTTTTGTCGTTTTTTGTCTCTTTGTAGTAATTTTGTGTCTCTTTGTAGTAATTTTGTGTCTCTTTGTCGTGCCTGGTAGTGGGTGTATGTGTTGTCCTCCCATCTGCAGGTTCCCGCACTCCCTGATGTAATCAGCTCACCTGAGTCTCAACACGCAGCTGGCAGTAATCAGGTCATCAGCTACTCTACTTATACCTGGGCTCCTAAGTCACTGAAAGTCACCAGATCGTTGACTCGACCCAGTTGGTAGCTTTGCCTCGGCCGCTCAGTTTGTGAGTTGTTTCTTATTCCAAGTTTTGATTGTATTTTTTCATCCACTAACGTGTGTCTCTATGTGCCTAGGATTCCTGCCTGCCTGTGCTGCACTACTCCCCAGCCTCGGCATTACCTTGGTCATTTCACGATTCATCTTTTTGGCAATTAAGCCTCATTGTTACATTTTTCATCTGCCTCCTGAGTCTGCATCTGGGTCCGCCTGTATCTGGTCTTAACAGTTTTGTGTCTCATTGTAGTCGTTTTGTGTCTCTTTGTAGTTGTTTTCCTGTCTCTTTGTAGTCGATTTGTGTCATTGTAGTTGTTTTGTGTCTTTGTAGTCCTTTTTGTGTCTCGTCATTCTGTGTCTCTTCGTTGTCAATTTGTGTCTCTTTGTTGTCATTCTGTGTCTCTTTGTAGTTGTTTTGCATCTATATGTAGTCGTTTTGTAAATGGAGTTGCATTTATATAGCGCTTTTCTGGTCTTCCGACCACTCAATGCTCTTTACACTACATGGCAGAGGCTGCCATGCAAGGTTTGTGTCTCTTTGTTGTCATTTTGTGTCGCTATGTAGTTATTTGATGTCTCTTTATAGTCCTATTGTTTCTCTTTGTAGTCGTTTTGCATCCCTTTGTGATCATTTTGGGTCGATTGTTTTGCGTCTCTTTCAGTGACAGATGAACCATACTCTAGGGAGATGCTGTTGGTTGAAAAGCTTCAGCTGAACCTCAGAATCCCTCATTCTCAAAGAAGCACAATATTAAGTTACTGGAGTAAAGCCATTTAATTAATTTCTTAATAACTCTTTGCTCTAAGTCAGTGTATTTTGTGAAGAGAATAACCAACAGAGTCCACTACTCATTTTTCAGTAAAAGAGGGCATATCATTAAATCACTAGAACTAATTCACAGATGACCCAACAGCAGGTGGTGCCACACTGCAGCCAAAAAAGCAACCCTTTTACTTGGAATACAAGTGACTTGATGACATCAATGAGTAATATTACATGTACATGAAGGGTTTTAAACGGCCCTCGACTCTGTGATCCAACTGAGAGTTATAGCTGTCTGAACCCAGGTTAATATAAACACACTTGAATACAAGGTATTGTATTTACAAGAATTGAACTTAATTTAAAAAAAAAAAAAAAAGCTGTTTAACTGTTCTGAACCCCGTTTGGGTGTTGTGACTAATGACTCGCTCTCTTGCTTCACCAGAGAGGATGAGAGCTGATGCCATCTATTGATTAGTTCCACATTCTTTTTTGTTTAGAGGATGAGGACATGGTGTACTTTTCAAACATGCAGTATGCAGATAGAGGGCTCCCTGTTGATGAGGAATATATGGGCGATGTACAGTTATTGCTGTTTGTACATTTATTTTTCAACTTAATGCTGTGGTTTGGGGGAAATGATAAACAGCGTTTCTTGGAATGCAGCCAATTATTACTCACAAAGAGGAATATTTTTTTGAGAGCCTGTCGGACGAAACTCCAGATTCAAATTTCTGATAGGAAAAAGCTGTTGTTGTGGGAAGTATTACAGACACACAGGGCCTTCAGTTCTGTTTAAAGTGGCAATCCTTAACGTTTCCGTCCTGGTTGATTTAAAGGTCCCATATCGTGCTCATTTTCAGGTTCATACTTGTATTTTGTGTTTGTACTAGAACATGTTTACATGCTGTAAGGTTAAAAAAACCTTTATTTTCCTCATACTGTCTGTCTGAATATACCTGTATTCATGCTTTGTCTGAAACGCTCCGTTTTAGTGCATTTCAACAGAATTGCAACGGAATTACGTTGCTAGGCAACAGTTTGGGTCAATGTTTACTTCCTGTCAGCTGAGGATATTTACATACACAGCAACAGGAAATAAACTCGGACACATTTAGAATGTTTACGTTTAAAACCGTGCAATGGTCTAAATATTGTATATTTGTTTGTTTCAAACGCACAATTTCTGAATACGGGTTGTGTGTGTTTCTCCGTACATTGAGCGTTTTGATAGTTTAACAGTATTTCTATAGCACTTAAACCTGATTTATAATGTAAAAGACATGACAATCTCATTTTTTACAATATGGGACCTTTAACAGACATTTATTTAATTGAAAATCTTCAAGATTGCCACTTTAAGTGACATGACCTTGCTGCATGCTAGCCTTCAAAGTGTCCAAATGTGTCAAGAAAGTATAATAAACTATCTATATCATATCCCAAACGAATGCATGTACACTTAGGAGAACTCACATCACATTAGGAGTGGGAAATAGGTACATAAACTGTTAAACACTGTTAATTCAGATTTACAGCAATACAGACAATGATGAGCCACCATGTTGAGTGTATGTAGGATTCTAGTTTACTAAGATACAGGGCACCACAAGAAGTCTCTGTGACCATGCTCAGAAGAAGACTCTCCACTCTGCAGTTGACTGCTACCATCTAGTGGCTACAATAAGAAACCACACTGAGTGTATGACTCACACGTTTGGAACGTCTGACTCATGCTCACTTTATCAGTTAATGGTGTTTATGTGCCAGAGGCTTCACACGGTCTTTCCTGACAAAATTGGATTTGCAGAATCAACACAGTTTCCGAATAGAGAGATGAAAAGCTTCTATGATGTGTCACATTCTGTTCAATTCATGTTTTTCTGGGTAACTTGGTTGAACAAAGACGAATCCGGTGAAAAATACTGGAAGTACCCGTCACTGCGGTGGCATCTCCCTACAATAAGCACATATTTTAATGCAAGTTGTCCTAAAAAGTGTACAATATTCTACTTTTACCTTTACTGTCTATGTAACGTTACTTTTGACAACAATGTCGGGAAGAAACCTGAGCAGTTCTCAGCTGCCTTAAGTTAGCCTGACATCGTGGGTAAAAAACACTAGACTTAAGCCCATGAGACTCGTGTTAAACCAGAAGTCAATATTGATTTATTTGTCACGTAACTTCCGTACTTAAATTGCGTCACTTCTGGAGTTATTTTAACCCAAACCGCGGTCTTTTCCTAAAGCTAACTAAGTAGTTTTTGTCACGTAACTTCCGTACTTAAGTTACGCCACTTCTGGTGTGGTTTAACTTGACCACAATCTTTTCCTAATCCTAAGTATTTTTGTTGCCTAAACCTATCTAAGTTGATCTTTTCATAAACCTAACTAAGTGTTTTGGTTGTTTAAACCTAACCAAGTTGTTCCCTGTGAAGACGGATGTTTATTTTGAAAAGACCGGAGCAGAAATTGACGCTGGATATTCGTGGGAAAACGCACAAAAAATTAGGAATAACTTTTCAAAAGGTATCATACAAACCGTTGTGTGAGAATACGTAGCAATTCCCGTGCCAAAAGTAAACATATGCCTCTAAAAATAAAAAAAAAACTAACTTCATTTCATGAACGATGTGCAATGTTTTTACGAGAAGAGAGTGGCTATTAATAATGAGTAAATCTGTATGACTTTCTAATTAATTTTAACCGAGCTGCGAGAGCATTTAGTTTCATACTTAATGTATATTACACCACTGTGGTGATAGAGGAATTAGTCAGATCAATTACGAAAAAGTAGGAACCATAATGCATTACTCCATTGAAAGCAAATGTCAGAGAGGAAGTGCTGACATGTTAGCGACAAAAAGCACCGGATCAAAAGTTTTGATTCAACGCATGAAGAGAACATGCAACTTCTGATCCGTCATAGATGTGATTCAGCTCAGTCAAAACTAGTCCTGGCTTTAAAGGATCTTTGTGTAACAACGAATATTGGCAGAAATTGAATATAAAATTAATATCTTTTCTTTAGTGTATAATCACCTGAAAATAAGAATCATTGTGTTTTTCATCATCTTAGAATGAGCTGTTTGTATATCTACATAGGGAGCGGGTCCTCTTCATGGAGTCCGCCATGTTTCTACAGTAGCCCGGAAAGGACAAACCAAACTCTGTTAAAGGTCCCATATTGCAAAAAGTGAGATTTTCATGTCTTTTACATTATAAAACAGGTTTTAAGTGCTATATAAATACTGTTAAACTATCAAAACGCTCAATATACGGAGAAATACACACAGCCCGCATTCAGAAATTGTGCGTTTCAAACAAGCCGTTAGGATTTCTGTCCATTTGTGATGTCACAAATATACAATATTTAGACCATTATACGGTTTTAAAGGTAGACATTCTAAATGTGTCCCAGTTTATTTCCTGTTGCAGTGTATGTAAATAACATCAGCTGGCAGGAAGTACACATGGACCCAAGCTGTTGCCTAGCAACGCAATTCCGTTGCAATTCCGTTGAAATGCACTAAAACAGAGTGTTTCATACAGAGGGTAAATACAGGGATATTCAAGCAGACAATATGAGGAAAATAAAGTTTTTTTTGAACATTCCAGCATATAAACATGTTCTAGTAGAAACACAAAATACAAGTATGAACCTGAAAATGAGCACGATATGGGACCTTTAACTTTTCCTGCTTGGGCTGGAGTCGATAACGTTACTCACTCCCGTCGCCTCCGTCGCTCTCTCTCTCTCTTGCTTCACCACTCACTTCACTACTGGCTCTGCTCCAAATGGCTCCAGAGAAGGCCATTCGTGTTTTCGAGTCGGCCACCGTATAGCTACCCAACACTCTTGGTGCACGGGCGAGGCTGCAAATCTCCTCACCTCACTGCTAGATACCACCAGATCCTACACACTGTTCCTTTAAGAGAAGTCAAGGAATAGGGGGTGAAAGAAAATATGAAAAATAGCGAATATCGTGATATTATGTTTTGTGATACTGTATCGATTCTCAAAAACACTATCGATTTTTAATTAATAGTTTAACCTATGCTATAAGAGGTAGCCCACAGCTTTTCTATAGGATATGGGATCCATGGATCACTTATATAGAATATTCTTAACCTAACCTTTCTATGGTATTTACTTAATTATTAATTATTATTTTCTATGTGCTGTTTTCTTTTTTTCTTTCTTTTTTTTTCTACATTCATTTAATTAATTAATTAATTAAAGGTTTCTACCTTACTACAATGAATTATATGACTGTAGTACTTATTACTTTTAATTCTAACTAACTAATTACATTATTAAAAAAAATATTTTTATGTTATTTTTTCTGTAACTTTACCTCTGGGGGTGGGAGGAAGAAGGCTGGACCTGTCTCTGTGTGGGAGTGAAAGCAATGTGTATGGGTGTGTATATATGTATGTACATATTAAATGTTAAATGTAAGATATAATTTTTTTTGTATTATGGCACCGGTGTTATGTTTTGTTATGTTTGTTATGCTATGTTTGGAAAAAAGGAATAAAAAGAATTTTCCAAAGAAAAATAATTTATATTTTACGTGCAAAGATTAAATCGGTCAATACTTTATTTCATTTCAAGTCACGTATATTCATAAAGATCCTCATTTGCTTTTTAATTACGTAATCATAAACTAATCAGTGACTAATTATTACCTACTTTATAAAATGTGATTGGGAGTCACAAATTAACAAATGGTTCACTAGCAGTTAGTTCCTCATTCGTTCCTCATTCACTCCCCAGTTACTACTCACATTTTTGTGTACCTTATTGTAAAGTGTTACCCTTTTTTTACTCAGATATTATGCATATTGCGGTGTGTTTTTTAGTTGATATAATCAACACACAGTCTAGTTTTTAGTTTTTAGGTCATGCTGAAGGCTTCCGGGATTTGCAGCCTCTGCCTTTGCACAAACGTCTGCAGACAATGAAGCTCCGTGGCTCAACATCCCCGAGGTTAAACAGAAACATTAATCACATCAACACAGAAGAAACAGAAACAGTCACACGGAAACACTAAAAAAAACTAACAAAACATGATGAGTGATGATTTTGGCCCTGGTCTTTTGCCCTCCAACAGCGGAAGTGAGAAAGAAAATAACTTGTGTTTTTTGTAGAGAATCGAAACAGCAGTAATAGCTGACATGGTGTGGAAAGAAGCCATTTTTTGTGTCCATGGATTGCCTCTGTTGTGCATGTGTTTCAGGCTCCCTCGACCGAAGTGCAGTCTCAACACTCCCCCCATCATGTGGGCCACAGATGAGGACTGGAAGCTTCTTCCTGCAAAGAACAGGAAACCAAGTGTCATCTCTGAAACATTCTGCTGGAATTTGCAGCAGAAAGTCCAAGAAGAAGTTGTATTCTGCAAAACAGGTGACGCACAATGAATGAAATTCATAGTTGAAAGTTCAAATGTGCAGTAAAAGTGTTCCAATCTTCTCCTTGTGAGTGAAAGTGGAAGGTAAAGGAGTGTGGGAAGTTTTCCTGGCTGCGAGTCAGAGGGCTGTTGATGCTACACAAGGGGCTTGTTACAGGACATGAGAAACTCTAGCTGCAATGGGACTGGGCTGCCTGAATATAGAACTAAAGCCTGGGAAATGCAAAATCAGCGACAACAAACACACATCCTGATTTGGAGTTGTATTCTATTCCATGATTTACGAATCTCATTACGTTTTTGGTTGATAAATAGTTTACTAATGTAATCAGAATGTAATCCAAGTCAAGTCAATTTTATTTGTATAGCCCAAAATCACAAATCACAAATTTGCCTCGGGGGGCTTTACAATCTGTACAGGATACGACACCCTCTGTCCTTTACAGTGCAACCCTCTCATCGGATAAGGAAAAACCTAACCAAAAAAAAAAACATTTTAACAGGGAGAAAATTTTTTAGAAACCTCAGGAAGAGCAACAGAGGAGGGATCCCCCTTCCAAAATGGACAGACGTGCAATAGATGTCGTGTGTACAAAGTAACAACATAATGAAAATACAACATAGACAATCCATATGACAAAAAATAATATGTAAAATGTGAATATTAGTGAGAAGGTGGAGCCAGGAGGATGTCAAGCAGCTTCCAGGCGTCGCCAAACAGATAGACCCAAAGCAACACAACCTCTTCTCCACCCCAAACAGATAGAGCCAGAGCAACAGGACCTCTCCACGCCAAACCGGTAGAGCCAGGGCAACACAACCTCCTCTCCACGCCAACCAGATTGAGCCAGAGCACACAACCTCCTCTCCATGCCATATAGGTAGAACCAGAGCAACATGACCTCCTCTCCACGTCAAGATAGATAGAGCCGGAGCAACACAACCTCCTCTCCACCATAAACCTAAAGAGAGGACCGTTAATTGTTAACCTCTCTTATCAGCTATGATACAATATATAATTTATGAACGAATTATTTCATATTACACAAAGTAATGATAAGATAACATAGCATTATTAATAATTAGTAAACATTATTAATTATCATTTCATTGTTTAACAGCAAAATAACTATTAACTAAGTTTAATTAACTATCAAAAAAAATCGGAGATTTTGAGAATAAAGTCGTAATATTGCGAGAATAAAGTTGTAATATTACGAGAATAAAGTCATAACTTTACGAGAAAAAAAGTCGTAAAATTACAAGAATAAAGTCATAGATTTACGAGAAAAAAAAGTCGTAATATTACAAGAATAAAGTCATAAGTTTTACGTGTTATTGTAGAGGGGAAATAGAGCAGCGTTTGAAAATGAGGAACGTGAAGCATCTTGTGAAGTTATACTTTAGTATAGCTTTCATAAATAACCAAATACTTAATCTTTTGGCACATCAGCACCACATTATCATCAGTATCAGGACTTTGAAAAGATTGTGCAAGAAACTGCGTTTATTCCGAAGAAAGAACCACACGGACCTGATGGGGAAATTGCCTCTGTTGCTGGTAATATGTTTTCCCAATATTACGACTTTTTTTCCCGCAAAGTTACGACTTTATTCTCGTAATATTACGACTTTTTTCTCGTAAAGTTACGACTTTATTCTCTTAATATTATGACTTTATTCTAGTAATATTATGACTTTATTCTCTTAATATTATGACTTTATTCTCGTAATATTATGACTTTATTCTCTTAATATTATGACTTTATTCTCGTAATATTACGACTTTATTATTGTAATATTATGACTTTTTTCTCATAAAGTTATGACTTTATTCTCGTAATATTACAACTTCATGCTGGTAATATTACGACTTTATTCCCGTAATAGTACGTCTTTTTTCTCGTAAATTTATGACTTTATTTTCGTAATTTTACGACTTTTTTCTCGTAAAGTCATGACTTTATTCTTGTAATATTATGACTTAATTCTTGTAATATTACAACTTTATTCTCGTAATATTATGATTTTTTTCTCCTAAATTTATGACTTTATTCTCGTAATATTACAACTTTTTTCTCGTAAAGTTATGACTTTATTCTCGTAATTTTACAACTTTATTCTCGTAATATTACGACTTTTTTTTACGCCCTAATACTCTGTCGTAATATATGTCCCTGTTTTGGCCTACAGACACTATTTCCTGAAAGTAGAGATGCTCTCTCTCTCTCTGCGCTGCGATTCAGGCCACATGATTTAAATGTGGCATTATTTGAGGCAGTGGGACCGTTTATATCACTGGGTCACACACCCAGTCTGTTATGTTGTGTTATCTGGAGGAAGTGGTCCAGCAGCCTCAGCAACAACAGAGGCGGCCCTTCATTAACCCTGAGTCGAGCATGGCAGCCTGTGGGGGGATTATAAATAGAAACTGTCACATATAATAACAGCCCACCACAAAAAAGAAGAAGAAAAAAACGGTATACATTAACATGTATGAAATGCTGTAATTCAAACTTCCCATTCACAGCCATTTGACATACATGTGATTGAAGAAATAAAATCAAATATTACTAATAGACAGTATCACTATCACTGTCAAAGTTAACGCGATAATAACGCGTATGATATGTGATATCATATGAAACTAGAAAACCTAAGGAATCCATTGGTACCAACCATGTCATACTAGATTGTCGAGGAAAAACTGTCATGGCCATTTCCAAAGGGGTCCCTTGACTTCTGACCTCAAGATATGTGAATGAAAATGGGTTCTATGGGTACCCACGAGTCTCCCCTTTAAGGTACATTTTGAACAGATAAAATATGTGCCGTTAATTTGCGATTAATCGCGATTAACTATGGACAATCATGCGATTAAATATTTTAATTGATTGACAGCCCTATCGATTATGAATACTTGTTACGATTACGAGCGGGTCCTTGAGAAAATTTTCCCCCCTGTAAGGAGTCCCTGGCCCCGAAAAGTTTGAGAACCCCCTGGCATAGATTAGTTTTCTCACTACAGAGCAATTTTTAATCAACCTAATACAAAATTGAAAGCTTTAAATTGAACAACCAATTTAGTGTCATAGGTCAAGAAAAGACTGGAATGTCATCCCTGCTTCCACGGGAGACATTGTATACAGGGTTGGGCCAATATGAATATATCAGAGGTTTTTCCATAATGTGACCACAGATTTGCAAATACGATACGATACGACAATACTTTATTGTCAGACAGGTCTGAAATTTGTTTTGCATAACAGCAGCTCCATTTGCAACATCACAAAAAGGACAAAGACAAGAAACAAGAATACGTACATTTAAACATTACAACCACAGAAGACGATATTCAGGGCCCTTCAACGTACATTTGATCTGGGATTAGGCTCCATATTTAGTTTTAGGATTGACTGGTGTACAAAAGAATGCTTCAGTCTAACCTTATTAAATCGTGGAACCCTGTATCTCCGATTTGATGGTAACAATTCATATTCACTGTTCAAAACATGGTTGGGGTCAGAGACGATGGTGTTAGCCAGCCTTAAGATGTTATTATGATAGGCTGAGTCATAGAATTTCTCAAGGGGTTGACCTATAATCTTTGAGCAGATTTTCATTTGGTGGAGCAGTTTTGACTTTAAAGTAGTGGACAAATTCTTGTACCATGTAGTATAACAATACTGTAGAACACTCATAATCACAGAAGTAGAAAACAAAAAAATAATTTGTTTAATCGCCCCAAATCAATGAACAGCGATTTATTGCAATTTTGGATACAATTTTATTCATCAACTGTTTCCCAATTCATTTTCCACAAAATGTACTATTTCATGATGTATACTGATATCGCCAGATAAAGGAATTTATCACCTAACTCTAGTTATTAAGTAGTCATCACTACTGAATATTATGCATGGACTAACAGAGAGCACAGGTATTCTCCCAACACTACAGTGTCCTATTTAAACCTATTGTCCCAGTATCTGACGCCGGTCCCGGGATCCGTCTCCTGTTGTAATGTCCCCTTCCTTATCAGGGGGATCAAGTTTTCCAGTTTCAGCTGTTAACACCCTACACCCCTTTGTTTGGGTGAGATTTCAAGAAAACAGATTCCAATTAAACCAGTCAAACCTGAACAGGTAACCTGAAGGCCGGGGGGGGGGGGGGGGGGGGGGGGGGGGGTATATTGCCTCTGAGAGCTGAGCAGTGCCTGTTGAAGTAAATAAAGTCCCTTCAAAAATCCTATTATACATTTCATTCTTATTTAATTTCAAATTAAATTTTTATAGCAACAGTAGGTCAAAACTATAAAAGTTATTTGTTTTAACGCCACTAATTTCTTTAACGCATTAACGCAACTTGTGATTTTTAGGTTGCAGTGGGCTCTGCTTTTTTTTAAGCTAGTGAAAGTTGTGGTATCAGAAACTACAAAATCTAAGGAATCCATCGGTACCAACCATGTCATACTAACCTGTCTCCAAGGAGGCAAATAACGCTCCAAAGTTACGTTATATTTTGGTGAGGAAAAAACTGGCATGGCTAATTTTCAAAGGGGTCCCTTGACCTCTGACCTCCAGATATGTGAATGTAAATGGGTTCTATGGGTACCCACGAGTCTCCACTTTACAGACATGCCCACTTTATGATAATCACATGCAGTTTGGGGCAAGTCATAGTCAAGTCAGCACACTGACACACTGACAGCTGTTGTTGCCTGTTGGGCTGCAGTTTGTTATGATTTGAGCATATTTTTTTATGCTAAACGCAGTACCTGTGAGGGTTTCTGGACAATATCTGTCATTGTTTTTTTTGCTGTTAATTAATTTCCAATAGTAAATATATACATACATTTGCATAAAACAGCATATTTGCCCACTCCCATGTTGATAACAGTATTAAATGCTTGACAAATCTCCCTTTAAGGTACATTTTGAACAGATAAAAATGTGCGATAATTTGAGATTATCGCAATTAACTATGGACAATCATGCGATTAATCGCGATTAAATATTTTAATCGATTGACAGCCCTAACACATACATATACAGGTCAATATATCTATACAATATATAGACAACATCTGTTGAGCAAAGAGCTTTATACAGAGATGAGAGATTTTTTTTGGCATGGGAGTTGGCATATTAAGACAGGACCTCAGTTTTATTGCCATTTAGCTGTAGGAAGCTGCTTGCCATCCAGGTTTTATGCCATCAAGAGACATTTAATTTCAGAATAATAACCCAAGGTGGACCAGCTTTTCTCCTTAAAGTTACGAGCCGCTCCTCTGAGTCGCTCAGCTTTTTAATTAATTATTAATATTTCTTTTAACCGTTATAACCGATTGCGTTAATCAGTTTAAGTGCTTAATGTCAGTTAACGGTTAAACGGTTAATTATTAACATCCCCAGTTCACACATTGGCATTAAACAAATTTTTAAAATGTGTAAAAAACTTACATACAGTCCCTTTAAAATACAGGGCTTAAATATAAACATGACTAAATATAAAAATAGTAAATGTAAAGTAAGTAATGCAAATTTGTAATTTTGTTGAAGACAGTATTTCAGATGGGAATACAAACAGGATGTAGTATATATAATAATGAGAAGTGATACAAATATATACAGAGGTGTAAACAGGTAGTAGTAGTAGTAGTAGTAGTATATACAGTATATAAATAAAGGTAACAAGTGATGAGCTCAGGAGCTCAAATTCTCTGTTTTTATATCAACAGTGCAGCTATATGGGTCCAAACTGAGAATGTAATGCCAGGAGACTATAGTGAGCCTTTCAAAGGTATAACTATACACTCACTGATTACTTCCACACTGTGATGCTGTAGTCGACTAACAAGAGAAACACTGTTCCAGTGTTACTGCAGTAAAGATAATAACATCTTTCTCTGAGAGATGTCCCTCCTGTTCCCTATTCAACTAGAGCCTGATTTACATTACCCTTCTCATATTACTCCGCTGTAGGCAGGACGCTGATTGGTCGAGCAGCAGCTCCGTCTCTCCCCCTGGTTGGCTGGATGGGACACGTCAGCAGTCAATAAGTTGTAGAGACAGACTCCACCGAGATGTCTCATGGTCCGGACCCATCATCCTCCTCTTCCTGGTTATGAGCGTGTTGACACCTACTAGTTTGGGGGTAAGTCAAATGAAGCGTCGACACGCAGCTAGCTTCTTTTGTTTTTAACGCCGAATTAACACACAACTTTAATATAAAGTAGTCAGCTCGCTTTGTTCTACTTTTTCTCAACAGGTGGCAAAAAAAAACAAGCGTCAGTTTGGACAAATGTCTCAGTTTACTGGTGGAGACACCGTCGAGAGGCGCGCGGAGGAGCAGCAGCAGCAGCAGCTAGAGCGAGACGGTTGACATGTCACGACACGCGTCACGCGACGAGTTTCACGAGAGTTTGACGGCGCGAGGACACTGAGTTCACAATGAAGACTTTAAAGTGAATGAAAAGCCATTTTTTTTTTGTTGTGCTCCTCAAAGTGTGTTTTTAACTGTAAGAAGATGAGGTTCAGGCTGCTCAAGAAGAACCTGCTGGCGCTGCTGGGTGTTTCCGTGGTAGTTGTGACTCTCCTGTTTTCCACACGTGTGTTGTTACTGTCTGATAATGACACATCTGGACCTACTCATAGTAACAATAACGCTCAGGGCAACCAGGCCATGCACTCTGGTGACGTCAAGTTCAACTTTGGCTCTCTCCCAGAGTTGACTAAGTCAGTTTATAACGCCAACTACAAGCAGTGTGTCCACAATGCTGACAAGTTCCCGGGGGAGCCTCGGCTGGTGCTGGTCGTGCAGGTCCACAACAGGCCCGAATACCTCAAGCTGCTCGTCAGATCCCTGGAGAGAGCCGCCGAAGTCCACGGCTTCCTCCTCATCTTCAGCCATGACTACTTCTCAGAGGAAATCGATGCCATCGTGCGAGGGATAACTTTCTGCAAAGTGCTGCAGATTTACTTCCCCTTCAGCACACAGCTGTATCCCGACGAGTTTCCTGGGAAGGATCCACGGGACTGCCCTCGGGACATATCCAAGGGCGACGCGCTCAAAACAGGATGCCTCAACGCGGCTCATCCCGACTCCTACGGGCACTACAGGGAAGCCTTCATAACTCAGACCAAACACCACTGGTGGTGGAAGTTGCACTTCGTGTGGGAGCGGGTGCAGGCGATGCAGGGCTACGACGGGTTCGTGATCTTCCTGGAGGAGGACAACTACATCCTACCTGACTTTTTCCATTATTATAAATCCATGATGGAGTTCAGGAAGAGCCACTGCGCTGACTGCGACATGCTGGCTTTGGGGAACCACGACGGTTTAACTGATTTCACCAAACTGTCCAACAAGGTGTTGACCACCGGTTGGATGTCCACTAAACACAACATAGGCATGGCCATCTCCAGGGAGGTGTACTACAAGCTGATGGGCTGCAACGTGGAGTTCTGCACCTACGACGACTACAACTGGGACTGGACCCTGCAGCACCTCTCGGGCACCTGCATAGCGAAGCCCGTCAAGGTGCTGGTGGCGCAGGGCTCCAGGGTGCTCCACACGGGAGACTGCGGCCTCCACCAGAAGGAGAACTGCAGGCCGGAGTGGGCCTCGCAGAAGGTGGAGGAGGGCCTTCATACGGCCAAGGACAGCTTCTTCCCTCCGTCTCTCGTCCTCAGCAGCACAGAGGCGGTGGAGCACAAGGCGCACATGAAGAACGGAGGATGGGGGGACGTCCGAGACCACATTCTATGCAATAACTACGCCAAACGTCTTTGAACTGTAACTTTGGGTAAAAATGTCTATTGATATTCTGCAGATGTGCCATTCATGGGGGGTTTTTGCAACTACAGTCACTTTTGATTCGCCCAAAATTAAAAAAAAAAAAAAAAATTTAAATTTTAACCACCAGAGTACGTAATACTTATAAACCTGTACACAAAATGACATATCATATCACTCATTTTATGTATCTCAAAAGATACCACAGTTGTGGGACATGAAGAAAAGTGCTGTTTGGACCCATAAAATGCTTCATAAATTGTTCAAAATTACATTATTTAGTAATTATTTTTTTACTTTCAAGATAGGTAATAACACGGTGTATATATTTATCAAGCATCGCACTGCAAATGTTGACCCAAAATTTCATTGCTGGGACTTTAAAAATGCCCGTAGTTGCAGAAACACTCTCATACGTAACATTTCAGGGTTTCAGAGGCTGCAGTAATGTTCTTTTCCGGCAAGATTTTTCAAAAAACAGGACCAAATCAACTCCACGAATGCTGCACGTACACAGCTAAACTTGTTCTTCCAGTCATTTTATATTTTGAATCACCAAAGCTGCACAGTTGCCAAAGACTTTTCTTGAGATTTGTGTTGTGTATACTGCAAGCTTGGTCATGCTGTTCAATTTCATGTCACCAGCTTTGTTTATCTCTGGGTGTCTTACAAGCCAAAACATTAGATTAGATTTATTGCATGGGAAGAATATATATCCGAATATGCACACACAATAATTTGCAATTTTATTTGCAAATATTTTTCCTTGTCTGGGAACATTGCACAGGATGTTGTTTAATTCTCAAGAATTTCAATTGTGTTAGTGCATTGCTTTTATGATCCAATATAGCCGCAATGCTTTTTTTACATGTGCTTTTTAATGGTACGATTTTAAGTGCAACAAAAAAAAGAAAAGACTTGCGGTTTTAATCAAAAATGTGTATGACAATCTGAAATATAATGGGGAAAGTTTTAGATCGTACAGCAACTGCCTTTGACTTTAATGTCAAAATGATTTCATGCACATAACGGGATCTGTGTTATACCTTCACTGTAACCAGGGGTCTTTTAAAGCAGCAGTAGGCAGAATGTTTTTGGCATCTTTGGGCAAAAATTCCATAATAACCTTTCAGCATATTGTAATTCAAGTGTTCTGAGAGACTTCTGCTCCTCCTCATGGCTCTGTTTTCAGGCTTTAAAAAAATCTAGGCCGTGACGGGAGACTTTGGCCAATCACAGGTCATTTCAGAGAGAGCGTTCCTATTGGCTGTTCATTCAACGGAGGCAGCTGTCAATCACTCGCAAACACCGATCAAATGGTCAAACATTCTGTTACTGTAATGCCTATTTGTAATGTAAATTGTTTTCAGAATCATCTTGTAATCTACTGTTTAGCTGTAAAATGAGATAAGTTTGCTCCGGCTGGTGGGCGGGGCTTGGTATTTCCTCAGTTAATTTCCAACATGGCTGCCAGATCACAAACATTCTCATTTCACAGTGGAACGGTACACTACAAGATGTTTCGGAAAACATTTTCTGTGAGAAATAGGCACGGAGGAACATGATTTTTTTTTTTTCAGATTATCTGTCTCATGCACTTCTGTCAGGATATAGTAACCCCTTTCATAAAAATATATATATATATTTTTCAAATCATACTTGTTCCAATCTGCCTACTGCTGCTTTAAGGTGAGGTCACCACTTACGTAATCAGTCTGTATTGACCCCCTGGTTGCATCAACAGAGCTTATTGGTTTTTTTTTTCTTTTGATCGTGACTCTTTATATTTGCTTTCTGATAGGTGAAAAGTGACCTTTTGGAGTGTTGTTCAAAATCCTTCTTTCTGCAAACATCAGGGTAGTCTAGGATTCTGCATTTCTACATTTGCACCTTCGTCGTTGGAATTTAATTTTGGGATATAACATCCCAATGAGGGATTTTCTAAAACGGCTTTGCTGTTCCTTTTCCTGGCATTCATTCAATAGTCGGTGAGAAAAAAAAAATCCCACTACAGCTGAAGGTTTTACAGTGTAAAACTGACACACGTATTGTTGCTATTATTGCCTTAAAGCTGACCAAAAGTGCCTTTTATACTTTGTGCCTAAACTTGTTTTTAAAAAGAGATTTTTAAAGGGGCACTGATAACATTGTTGTTGACCAAGTACTTAGTCCACTGTTTATGCATTTGTCAGTGCTGGGGACCTGTAGTTCACATGAAATATATATATACATATATATATATATATATATTTGGTGGTGTCTTTCTTCGTGAGATGTTGAGGGAAATTGAAATGTGAAAGTTAATTTCACAAAAGTCTTCATTGTACAATTAGGTAAAAATAATTGCGTCACTTTGGCATCTTGTTTGTAACGAGTGAATCCAGATAAGCGGTTTAATCTGATATTGGTGCACCTCAGTGTGCCTTACGGAGATTCCTGGTAAAGAAATATGAATGGAATGTGATTAATTAAATAAATATTCTTCTATTTTTATGTTGAAAAGCACAATCAGTTCTTAAGGAACATGGCAAAGATGGCCTGATAAGGCAAAGATGGACTTTGTACAAATGACTTTCTCTGACGTGTGTATGTATGTATGTATGTGGGTTGTTTGATGATTCCTTGGTTGGTTGAGAATGAGACAACTTTTTTTTTTTGCTTGTTTTCTTTTCTTTCTGATTATCACTTGAAATAGCTGTTCATTGTTCACTTAATGTTTGCCAAATGGGGGAAAAAAATAAAAGGCAGAATTTTCATTGTTTGTTGCATCATGGATAAAAAAACAAACTGGTAACACTTTCACTTTACACATGTTTACATTTTTTTTTTGTAAATTAATTTATATGAAACTACATTCTTACAGAGGTTATATTTATATTATGGCTGTCAATCGATTCAAATATTAAATCGCATATTTTTTCATCTGTTTAAAATGTACCGTAAAGGGAGATTTGTCAAATATTTAATACTCTTATCAACAGGGAATGGACAAATATGCTGCTTTATGCAAATGTATGTATATATATTATTTATTTATAATATATATATATATATATATTATTTATAATATATATATAATTTATTTATAATATATATATAATTTATTTATAATACATATATATTATTTATTTATTTATATATATATATTATTTGTTTATAATATATATATATATATTATTTATAATTGTTTATATTTATTATTATCAATTAACAACACAAAACAATGACAAATATTGTCCAGAAACCCTCACAGGTACTGCATTAAGCATGAAAATATGCTCAAATCATAACATGGCAAACTGCAGCCCAACAAGCAACAACAGCTGTCAGTGTGTCAGTGTGCTGACTTGACTATGACTTGCCCCCAAACCGCATGTGATTATCATAAAGTGGGCATGTCTGTAAAGGGGAGACTCGTGGGTACCCATAGAACCCATTTACATTCACATATCTGGAGGTCAGAGGTCAAAGGGACCCCTTTGAAAATGGACATGACAGTTTTTCCTCGACAATCTAGTATGACATGGTTGGTACCAATGGATTCCTTAGGTTTTCTAGTTTCATATGATATCATATATCATACGCGTTATCGCGTTATCTATATATATATATATATATATATATTAGTAATATTTGATTTTATTTCCTCAATCACATATATGACAAATGGCTGTGAATGGGAAGCTTGAATTATAGCATTTCATACATGTTAATTTTTTTTTTCTTTTTTGTGGTGGGCTGTTATTATATGTGACAGTTTCTATTTATAATCCCCCCACAGGCTGTCATGCTCGACTCAGGGTTAATAAAGGGACGCCTCTGTTATTGCTGAGGCTGCTGGACCACTTCCTCCAGATAACATAACATAACAGACTCGGTGTGTGACCCAGTGATATAAACGGTCACACTGCCTCAAATAATGCCACATTTAAATCATGTGGCCTGAATCGCAGTGCAGAGAGAGAGAGAGAGAGAGAGCATCTCTACTTTCAGGAAATAGTATCTGTAGGCCAAAACAGGAACATGTATTACGACGGAGTATTAGGGCCACATTGAGGAAAAAACTAAAATCTGAGATTTCGAGAATAAAGTCGTAATATTGCCAGAAAAAAAGTCGTAATATTACGAGAATAAAATCGTAATATTACGAGAATAAAGTCATAACTTAACGAGAAAAAAGTCGTAAAATTACGATAATCTAGTTTCATATGATGCCATCATCATACAACCTCCGAAAGATCGAATAGTGGCCGGGCCCGACGGATTTTTAAGAGGTTAATATGTTAAAGTAATTTTTGGACCCCTTTTAAAATGGCCATGCCAGTTTTGCCTTGCCAAAATTTGGCCCAAGTTTTTAGCGTTATTTAGCCTCCTTTGCGACAAGCTAGTATGATGTGGCAAGTTGCGTTAATGCGTTATTGTTGCGTTAACATTGACAGCCCTAGCCTATACAGTATAATATAATATTTAAAAAAAAAACTCAATTTGAATCTAATTGAGACAGTGTTCAATGGGTACACGTCCAGTTAATTCCAGTAAGAACCTGGAGGTATTCAGTCATTACACAGGAGGTTTACTGAAAATACAAAAACATAACATCTCTCTACAGACAACCATACAATTTTTGATCTCTGGTCGATCTTTTTCATTCATCCATTATTTTATCATTTTGGTTATGGGAATTATTCTAAAAGGCAACACCTGCATAGAAACGCAACAAAAGACAATTCGAGGAAATTACCAGTTAACTAGTTCGACAAAAACGCTAATTACCAGTGAGTGACCATGCAGCTGTTAACAGCAGTGATCTCATCGCTTGTTTACGCTCTTTTGAGTCGCTGAACAACAGAGAAGCTGATCGAAGATCTCAGGTATTTTCCGGACACGCGTCACATGACTGAACCGTGCGCTCTCATTGGTCCGTCTCTACTCCGTGTTTATTTCCGGAAGTAAGTTGTTGTCAGTGGAAGTGAGACTTTCCACCGCTTTTCCCACCACAGGACTATCAAACCTCTAGTCTAACAGCACCGGGACCACAGGTAAACAGTCAAACATATACTATACATTTAAACTACCAGTATATTCACCCAGCTGTATATAATAGGTCAGTTATCACATCCACTCGACCAGCGAGCTCATCATGTTTACACCTCCAGATGTTAGCCGCTGTTAGCCGCTAGCTAGCTACTGCTCTCCGTAGCTTACGTAACCGACTTCTTGTTTACAACAGACAGACACATACTCGTTAATAAACACCAGTCTTGGCAGCCCAAAGTAACGTTAGAGGCTCTGTGTTCATTTCAGTGAGGTAACAACTAGTGCCTCTGGAGAGAGCTAACTAACACGGCCGCTAGCTAGCAGAGCTGTAGCCACCGTGTCGGTAACATGACGTTAGCCGAGATGACACATAAGCTAGCTAACGATGCCTACCTAATAATCATCTCTAATTAAACATTCTGCAGGCCACCCTTTCCACTATACACACAGTGTGTTAATACCAGAAATACCACTCATTCATTGACTGCATGTCATCCTGTGTTTAAGGTGTGCCCTCATCAATAACCTGATATTTCCAGGTGGAATTTCCTTCATTCATTCATTCATTCATTCACTTATTTCATTCTCACTGTGCAATATAATTTTCCACTTGTGCAATTGTGTTAATAGTCTGTTTATTGTCAATACTGTATATACTGCTCCTATTTTTTGACTTCCTTCTATTTAAATGGTTCATATTTTGTTACACTTTGTTTAGCTCTTTTTTTTACTGTGTTAGCTGATGCATCTTCTGTTTTGCTCTATATCTCCTTTGCTGCTGTACACTGCACATCTCCCCACTGCGGGACTAATAAAGGAATATCTGATCTTATCCACAGGATGGCTCACTGGTTTCACAGGAACCCACTGAAGGCAACAGCACCCGTGTCCTTTAATTTCTATGGAGTGGCAGGGAGCCCCGCTGCCAATAAGATATGCAAGTATGTCTTATCTCCATTATCGAGAACAGTGTTGTCAAATTGGACTGTGACTGTGACCATGATCAAATACCGTAGTACATCGTTTTTGTCTCCTTACCCTCTCTAATGATGATGTAATGTCCTATGACATGTTCCTGTTCCTGTTCCTGTAATCACCTCTTTTTCTTACGAGATGGCCATGCCCTGTTGTTGGATATAATCACTCTGAATACTGTAATGCTATTTTTTTTAGAGCATCGATTGATTGCTATTTGTTTGACACATCCAGTGACCTGAGGACAAACAGGGCGAGACTGCTGGAGATGTTCACTGATGTCACCTGCAACCCCGAGATCATGAAAAATGCCACGGATGCGTACTTCTCCCTCCTCCAAGGTGTGTTTACACTCCCACTATATCGTGCGATCTCATCTATTCTTCTTCTCTGTCTTGTCCGTCAATACAACCAATACAAAACAAACCTTGTTCAAACCAACAGAGCTTTATTTTAACTCTGGTCAAGATCCCAGCGTTTCCCAATGTAACACCCTCCACAAGTGCTGGCTAAGGAATGACAATCAGGGAGTAACTTAAAAGAGTAGAAGTTTTAATTACAGAAATTTAACTTTACAATTATATCCCCCACTGTAACCTACTCACTGTTTAAACGTGAATTTCACACATCTATAAGTCACACGTGATTGATTTCACTGCAAACGATTTGAAACCACACCACGCCTTAAGCCTGCCCTGGCTGTCTGACTGGGATTCGACCTGAGTGAGGTTATACACTGGGGAAGCAGGCAGATTGACGAACAAAACCAAACAAAACAAACAACAAAAATATAAAAAAGAAACTAGTCCGCCCCCAAGGGCAATACCCATATTTTTTTCCCCGCTACCAGCTCACTTGCCAGGGCGGACTAGACAGCAAATAAACCCTAAAGCAAAACAAACGCAAACAAAAAACAGTCCCACGGCAAGAGCAGCTAATGGCCGACTGATGCTCTGCAGAGAAACAAATATTAACAATCTTAAAACACTTTATTATCAAACATTGAAATACATGCGAACTAAATATTAAAACACTACATAACTAAATTTTAAAATACCTGGTACGTTTATTTACTTTCCTACCGACTACCAGCCGCCTTCAACGCAGCAGGGAAATAGGTCTGAAATACATGAACACAAGAAATGTCACACACATTCAAACCCGACAGCATAAAACAATACACACAGACACCCGTCTTAGGCCTACCAGTTGTTCCTGCTCTCTCATTTCTCTGCCTGCCACATGGAATGAGGTGTGCACCTGCCTCACTCCACCGGCCTGAATCAATGCCACAATCAAAGTTCCTCTTGCAGGTAGCCCTATATCGGCAACCCTCCCTCATGGTTGCCCTTCCCCTTTCCCGGTCTGTCACCTGCCACACCAAGATACCAAATGGGAGTGGGATAGGCTGAATTTGAAAGAAATGTGTATAAAATGATGTGCAATACATCTGTATTATGTCCATTTGATTTGAATGGTGCAGCGTGTCAGTGTTAACATCCCATTGCTTCAATAAAGACTTGGAGCAAGCGGATAGAGAATATGCTGCCCATGGTGCTGTCAGATGGAGTGGGAGAAGAATTTTTCCAACTTTTAACCTTTTCCATTCCACCCCTATTTTTCATAGATCCATTTTGTCTTTTTTAGGGGGGTACAGGGGTTCTTTAGGCGGAGTTAGTAGGTCAGCAGTAGATGTCACATAGAAGTGGTGTACATCATCTGAGAGCTGGAACCTGGAGATTAATTTGAGATGCAGCTCAGCACTGTGTATCAAGTTGTTCTTGTCATAAATCAGAAATGACGTTAATTAATTCAAATAGATTGTGTATACCGACTTGGAACATGATGATAGAAGTATATGATGGTCATCCCCATGCTCTATTATGTCTCATAAGTTGTTGCAGCAATTTTTGGGTTGATACCATTTGTGACACAGATTTGGTGCTAAATTCAACCATTTTTTTACCACTCGAGAATTGATAAAAATGATCAATAATCTCTCCAAAGTACCACATTAAGACACCAAGACCTTGAGTAACTCCATAGGTATCAAGAACGTTTGACATTTGGAGATTTCTGCAAGAATTGTATTTTTCAATGACTGGATGGCGAGCGCTTCTGTTGTGTAACTGCTCAGAAACCTCCTTTTTGTCAATCTAGCTGGGAAAGCCATCCATCCTCTGAATGCTCTAGGTCTCTAGTCTGATGCATCCATCCTCTGAATGCTCTAGGTCTCTAGTCTGATGCATCCATCCTCTGAATGCTCTAGGTCTCTAGTCTGATCCATCCATCCTCTGAATGCTCTAGGTCTCTAGTTTGATCCATCCATCCTCTGAATGCTCTAGGTCTCTAGTTTGTGGCTGTAAAGTTTCATGAAGTTGTGATTATCCTAGAGGTCACCACACTTCATTTTATACAGTGAGGTCAAGCTTAAAAATAAAATGGTCTCACTACAATGAAATGGCTACTATGGGGACTAACATCATCACACATTAATACAATCGGGCTCATTGAATCCACAAGAGTCTCTGCATGTTTTTTTTACCCAAACTGCATGTGATTATCATAAAGTGGGCATGTCTGTAAAGGGGAGACTCGTGGGTACCCATAGAACCCATTTACATTCACATATCTGGAGGTCAGAGGTCAAGGGACCCCTTTGAAAATGGCCATGCCAGTTTTTCCTCGTCAAAAATGTAGCATAACTTCGTATCGTTATTTTGCACTCTTTCCGACATGCTAGCATGACATGGTACCAATGGAAAGGTTCTCTAGTTTTATATGATACCACTTTAGCTCTAACACTAAGCCTACTACAACCTCCTGCTTCCTCAAAAAGTGGAAGAGGTCAGATACTTAAGGGGAAATTTAAGGGGAAAACTAGATGTTAAATAGTGTAAAGCCAGTTAAGTATGCAAAATACTTCACATTTGCAGAGTTAATGAGCAACATCTTGGCATGCCATTGCCTAAAAACACTGTGCTTGAAAAACTAATTGCATCCTTACAGTATATTGTATTGTTAATTATTGTAAATTGTGTGTCTGTGTTTGCCTTCTAACATTGCATTTGTTTTTTTGTTTTTTTAAACTTTTATTTTGCACCTAACCAACAGCTTCTCTCTTTTTTTTTTTCTTTCTTTTTTTTTTAAATATTGGTTCATGATACAATAGGCTTCATCTCATCCTTGGATGGAACTACACAGGAGAACAAGATGAGGTTCATCCAGAACTTCAAGTGGACTGACACCTTACAAGGAAACTCACCAAGGTAAAAACAGACGGAATGCTTCCAGTCTCATTGAAAGTATTTTATGTAGTGTTAAAGGTTGCGTGGTACTGTTAAGTGTATGGGTTGCAGTTTTAATAAGGAGGGGCGAAGTAAACAGTTTAAAGTGTTTCCAGGAGGCCATTAACCACCTATTTGAAAGATGTGCTGCACATATTAACAATTCCTAAATGAGGAATTGTGGGCAGAAGTGATTACAAAAACTTGAAAAAAAAAGACATTCAACTTCTTACTCATGACTTAAGTGGCCATCTAGTGAACAACACAGATACACATCTAACATCCGTTCTATCTACCATCTCATCCTGTGTGAAAGTCCTCGCAGTAATGAAGACTACACATAACCCAGCTCTAGTTTAGCTCATTACATTTTCAGCTCAAAAGCTTATAAAGACATAAACAAACTTTCTGATAGGGCTGCACTATTATGGCCAAAATGATAATCACAATTATTTTGATCAGTATTAAAAGATCCTGATTATTCATCTTGATTATTCATTGTTTTTTTTGCGACAAAATATTTTTTTATTGCACTTTCACATTTAAATAAACAGAGCACTGCTTTCACTTCCATGTTGTGCTACATTCCTGCTAATTAAGGCTGACATTGCAATATTCCTTTCTCTGCGATAGATATTGCGATATGAAAAAATACAGGATATATCCAACCTAAATTTTGTAGGCTACATTGTAAAGTTAAATGCATCAATCTGGTGCACTTTGAGAGCAAGATCTATGAAGAACTTTGTGCTCTAAAGAGTTTAAAGGTCCCATATTATAAAAAGTGAGATTTTCACATCATTTATATCATAAAGCAGGTTAAAGTGATATATAAATACTGTGAAAGTATCAAAACACTCAATCCACGGAGAAATACACACAGCCCGTATTCAGAAACTGTGTGTTTTAAACAAGCCGTTAGGATTTCTGTCCATTTGTGATGTCACAAATCTACAATATGTGTAGACCATTTCACAGTTTTTAAACGTAAACATACTTAATGGGTCCCAGTTTATTTCCTGTTGCAGTGTATGTGAATGACATCAGCTGACAGGAAATAAACATGGAAGCTGTTTCCTAGCAACACAATTCCGTTGCCACTCCGTTGAAATGCGCTAAAACAGAGCGTTTCAGACAGAGCGTGAATACAGGTATATTCAGGCCGACAGTATGAGAAAAATAAAGTGTTTTTTGAACATTACAGCATGTAAACATGTTCTAGTAGAAACCCAAAATATAAGTATGAACCTGAAAATTAGCACGATATGGGACCTTTAAGATCTGAAAAGAGAGAGGGTGCAGCCAGCATTAAATCTACTCTCCCGGGAAGCAACTAGGTCTGGGCGAGGGCTCATGTAATGCTCATGGAAATTCACCCGGCGAGGGCCTACTCACCTGCAGCCCTACTTACTGATCATAGTTGTTACCCTGCAAAACCAGCAGCTACAGTTGTACCAGCCTGTATAACCCACCGTCTCTCCATGCTCTCCTCCCAGTGCCCAGCAGGATGCAGTCTTTGAACTGGTCTCCATGGCCTTCAACGTAGCCCTCTGGTACACCAAGTTTGCCTCGAGACTAGCGGGCAAAGAAAAGTATGTCTTTTTTTTTTTTGTCCGTATGGTGTATTCATTCATGTTAAATCCATCGTATATTGATTAATCCTAGATTTTTCAAATCGTGTACACTGCTTTGTTAGTATACTAAACATTTTGTTGCCGTCATGTTTTCCTGTTCTATAGCGTAACAGAGGCCGAAGCGAAAGATGTTCACCGGAGCCTGAAAGTTGCTGCTGGTATATTCAAAACCCTCAAGGTGAGGAACATCTACAGACAAGTCAAGTCCTCCTAAAGCCACTTCCCAGTGTCAGACTTTGAAAAAAAACCCTAGTCTAAAATGTAAAAAGCTAGCCCCCATGATGCCTTGTGGAGAATTATTGATGTAACTTCTGGCGCGTCGGGTCACTGAACCTGAATCGGCATTTTCCATGGTAACAATTATTACATCAATTGAATATTTTGACATTTTAAAATTTTCATTAATCGCCGTTGAAATCATGTTCCGCGCTCCGTACGGAACACCGTTAAGCTTAATGATCTTCCTACACAGGCGGAGGCGTCACTTTGCCCCACTTTTCTCAAAAACTCTTGGTCCAAAAGACATCAGTCAAAGTGTAGACAGTTTAATGGATGTTCTCTCATGAGAATGAGCACACAAACAAGCTTGTCTGGCTCTTAACAATAGAGGAGTTGCTGCCTGGCGTGGCGCTGAAGGGCGTAAAGTGTACAGAACACCGTACCACAGCTCCACAATGACATTTTTAGAAAATGCAAATTTAACATTAGTTAAATATCTGTTAAAAATAAAGCAGGAGGGCCCAGGGGTCTGCAACCTGCGGCTCGGGAGCCACATGAGGCTCTTTAGCCCCTCTCGAGTGGCTCCATGTGGATTTTTTAAAAAATTAGTGGAAATGAATAACTGTTCTTTGTTTTTACATTTTCATTTTTATTTATCATTGTTGTAGGTCTATGGTACGACGGTACAACGGAGTATTAGGGCCACATTGAGGAAAAAATAAATAAATCTGAGTTTAGAGAATAAAGTCGTAATATTAGGAGAGTAAAGCCAGAAGTTTACGAAAAAAAAGTTGTAGTAGTATGAGAATAAAGTCATAATATAAAGTAGCAATTTTACGTGTTATTTTCTTTTTCTCGTAAAGTTCTGACTTTATTCTCATAATATTACGACTTTTTTCTCGTAAAGTTATGACTTTATTCTTGTAATATTCTGACTTTATTCTGGAAATCTCAGATGTTTTTTCCCTCAATGTGGCCCTAATACTCCGTAGTACATTGTCTCTTTGGCCCTTACTGCATTAGACTTATATACTATATACTTAGACTATAAACTGTGTTACCTTCATCACAATGCTCAAATGTTTTGCGGCTCCAGACAGATTTTTTTTAAAATTATTTTTGCCTAAAATGGCTCTTATGATAGTAAAGGTTGCTGACCCCTGGGTTAGCCTATGGGACTAACTAGCTTACTGCTACTTCCGCTACCTCACCGGACGTTACGCCCATAATCGTTTCTACAGTAACACCCCCGAGAATAAGGTGGATAACATGAGGGTTTTCTCCAAAGACTCAGAAACTAGAGATGTTCGATACCATTTTTTCCTTCCCGATTCCGATACCTGAACTTGTGGTATCGACTGATATACTAGTACTGAACCAATGCCAGCGTGATGAAAAATATATATATAGTTATTACTATTATTTCACAGCTGTTTGCTGCTGACCATGTTTGGAAGTGATATGACTACTATCTTCGTTGTCTGATCTGGCTAAAGGTTAAAGAGGTTAAACCCTTTAATGTAAAACATGAACATTCAGTTTTACTTGTTGGACTTTCCACTGTGAAATGTTGCCAAATGGCTGATATTTTCCTCACTCTTGACTACCGTTACACTCTCCACCAGCACCGCACTGTTGTTGTTTGCTATCGTCACGTGACAAACTACCTGCGATCAGTTCTTCTTCGCTGCTCTAAAACAGTAGTTGCCGGTGGCAGCCATGATACATCCAGGGGCGACAGCACAGTGAAGGCTACTGTTTTTGGAGAAGCGAAGAAGAAGTGATTTCTGGTTAAACAAGTCGATTTTTTTTCTGGGTTGATAAGTTATGGTATCTGATCGTTAAATAGCCTCGCCGATACCAGATATACCAAATTTTGGGCAGTATCGGACGCATTTCCGATACTGGTATCGGAACAACTCTACCTGAAACAGCAGCACTTCTTGTTCCTTTACTTCCACTGCAGCAGTCAGATTAATACAGTCAAGAAGTGCATCGGTTAATAATAAATAATAAGTTAAAAACTGATTTTCACACAACGAATACTCTGTTTGCTACAGGAGGTCCACATCCCACGTCTCATCACCCCAGCCGAGAAGGGCCGAGACCTGGAGCCCAGAGCGATCGATGCATATATCATCCAGTGCCAAGCGGAGGCACAAGAAGGTAAAGGCGCTCCAGGCTTGAACTCTGAACTATATAGCTATATAGACTTGTACTTTTCAGCCATAACTAGCATGCACCAGGCCCGGTCAGACACATTTCTATTAGATTAATACACCTAGTTTCTTTTTTTTTTTTTTACTATTTTTGTGATTCGCAGTCGTGGCTTTCTGTTGAAGTTTTAATCTGAAATTCTGCTCAAAATTCATCTTCTCAATTTATACTGTAGGCCAACTGTCTTAGCTGCACATTGCTCGGCTGCAGCGGGGCATTTTTCTTTACTTCCTAGTATGTAACCATCATAAGAGGGAGCAGTAAAACTGAGCTTACTGTAGTGGTGATATCTGTGTACTCTAAAGCCCGGAACACACCAGGAACGTCAGGAGTGCGTGGCGGTTGCGTTACCTGTTGTTTTTATTCCGGCATCCGTGTTAACAGGTAAGAGCAGCCACACTGCCCACGAGAGACGCACGTCACACGCACGTCACACGCACGTCTCAGCTGCGTCTCCTATAGAGATTCGAGATCTCGCCTATTTTTGATGCGTGTCACGCGCGGTTCACAGCAACAACAGACAGTGAAAGTGATCTATTGACTGTATATTAACATCATACCAGCAAGATTACTACAGTTTCGATGTCTACATGTAGAATATGTTACGGAGAAGAAACAAAAGTAAAGACTTATTTTTAAATTAACACTTCCAGCTTTCATTTCTAAATAAAAGCCCTAAAGTGTTTTTTCTGTGGACAGAATTCCTTCATTTGTTAACATGAGGCTTTTATTCTGGAATATGTGCCGGACAGTGTTCTAGAACATGCAGTGACTTGGGGAGCTCAATGAATGGATATAGTACGGAGTTTTAATTGTGGATAATTACTATTATTTACAAATTACCACACGTTTCTTAACCTTTCTCGGTCTAAAATAAATAAAAATGATATTTATAATGAAATGAAATGGCCATTAAAAGGCAAACTCTATGTAGAAAGAAAGGGCTGACAGCTCCAGCAGACATGCAGCTGAAACGCAGCTGGTGTGAACTCCCGACGCGTGATTCATGCAGCCGCCACGCCATGCAGCCGCCACGCGCTCCTGACGTTCCCAGTGTGTTCCAGGCGTAATACTCTCTACACTAGCAGATCTAAATCCAAGACAGAATGTCCCCTTAAGGAGCAATGAAGTTTATATTATACATTGCATCATAGCCTGAAATAATACAATCTGAATAGAACCATAACAGTGCAGTGTGACGTAGCAACATAATTCTTAAGTTGGGTGTTGTGTTATAGGAACTATAACCTATAACCAGTGGATTGTTTTACGTTGAATTTAAATTTATATCGACATCTGACAATAGCTAAGGGTTACAGAGGCTTTTAGAAAATTAAAGAGGGGTCTTTCCAGACCAATGACAGCAGACACTCACAGTAATGAGTTAATGAATTGTTAATGATTCCTAACCGCCTAAATTTTATACCGTATCCATATTTTTACCATCTATTTCTCTTTTTCCATAGTGACAATTGCCAGAGCGATCGAACTGAAGCACAACGCCACGCTCATTGCAGCGCTGGCATTTGAGACGGCAAACTTCTATCAAAAAGCTGGTCAGTATTTTGGAATTTTTTTGAAAATTTCTTTTGAAAGTGTTAAAGTATTACAGTGCTCATTACATTTTCATTTAAAAATTCACCACAATGCAGGAAATGAAGTGTTGGACGCCCAGAACCCCCCGCTTAATATGTCCCCCCACCCACGATGTTGAAACGAAATCTACGCCCTTGCTTTTTAGTATGGCAGCAGTGTAATGTTGTTTGAAGTGCTGTAGTTGCTTCCTTTTAGATATATATCTCTGAGCATCCCCAGCTCTTGGAACAGGTCTTGTGTGTTGCAGTGCCTTTGCAGATCAATATCTTTTATTTCGCACAGTTTAGTCAAATGAAAAACTCACAGACAGGAGATTTGGTTGGAAGTACTTTGTAGGGCTGTCAATCGATATATAATATTTAATCGCATGATTTTCCATAGTTAATAATTTTTTATCTGTTCAAAATGTGCCTTAAAGGGAGATTTGTCAAGTATTTAATACTCTTATCAACGTGGGAGTGGGCAAATATGCTTTATTTATACAAATGTATGTATAGATTTATTACTGGACATCAATTAACAACACAAAACAATGACAGATATTGTCCAGAAACCCTCACAGGTACTGCATTTAGCATAAAACAATATGCTCAAATCATAACATGGCAAACTGCAGCCCAACAGCAACAACAGCTGTCAGTGTGTCAGTGTGCTGACTTGACTATGACTTGCCCCAAACTGCATGTGATTATCATAAAGTGGGCATGTCTGTAAAGGGGAGACTCGTGGGTACCCATAGAACCCATTCACATATCTGGAGGTCAGAGGTCAAGGGACCCCTTTTTAAGTTTGGAGCGTTATTTAGCCTCCTTTGCGACTAGCTAGTATGACACGGTTGGTACCGATGTATTCCTCAGCTTTCATAGTTTCATATGATGCCAGTATCTTCAAACTGAGCCCGCTGCGACCTAAAAATCACTTGCAAGTTGCATTAATGTGTTAAAGATATTAGTGGCACTAAAATGAATTTGCGTTAACTCGTTATTATTGCGTTAACTTTGACAGCCCTAGTTTGAATTATTTTTATATTTTTTGAAAGGCCCTTCAGAGGCGTGAGGCCCTATGCCTGCTGCACCAATCAAACACCCCATGTGACATCTCTGGTAATAATAATATAGCGGTGAGTGAGTGAGTGAGTGAGTGAGTGAGTGAGTGAGTGAGTGAGTGAGTGAGTGAGTGAGTGAGTGAGTGAGTGAGTGAGTGAGTGAGTGAGTGAGTGAGTGAGTGAGTGAGTGAGTGAGTGAGTGAGTGAGTGAGTGAGTGAGTGAGTGAGTGAGTGAGTGAGAGAGATCTATAACAGGCTAGTAAAGGCCAGTATTTCTGTCCACAGACCACACATTGAACACCTTGGAGCCGGAGTGCAGTAGCAAATGGAGGAAGTACCTTCAGCTGAAGCAGCACTTTTACATGGCTTACGTAAGTTCACGCATATCCTAATGCATGTTTTCACAGTACTTTTTGTTCATGCAACAAAACCTTACATGACATTAGAGACAGAAGATCAAATCAGGCTCCTGGTTGTACCCATATATTCTGTTTTCGCAGGCGTACTGCTATCATGGACAGACACTGCTGGCGAGTGACAAGTGCGGCGAGGCTATACGATCCCTCCAGGAGGCAGAAAAGTGTACGTATATATCTATGTGTTGGATTAAGCATTTGTTTCATCTATTGTTGAACCTGATATTTTTTTTTTTTTTAACCACATGTATTAAAGGGATAGTTTGGCTGTTTTGAAGTGGGGTTGTTGTGAGGTACTTCTCCATAGTCAGTGTATTACCCACAGTAGATGACAGTCGGCACGACCAAAGTTTTGAGAAACAGACAGGAGTTAGTGCACAGAACCAAAGCAATGTACAGCTGTAGACGGGAGCAGCAGCAATATGTATTTTTGACACCTAAAAGAAAGGCCCACCTAAAAACTGCTTTATCTTGCCTTGAGACAGCCCTTTTGTGGCGGGTAACTGAAGCCATTGTATCCATGTATGCTCTCGCCAAAGCCACCAGACTCCATTTGAAAAAAAAGAGTAATTTTACCCCGCAGAGCACAGGAGTTGCCGATCTACCGCTGCTTCAATCTATTGGTTTGTTCGTGTTATTGTGTGATGTTGGGTTATTTTGGATTCATCAAAATGACACAATAGCACAAACAAACTAAAATTACTGTTTTTTTTCAATGGAGTCTGGTTGATTTGGCGAGAGTATAGATAACGGCTTCAGTTCCTCGTCAGAATCATGGACTGTATAGTGGTCAGATGGTAAGGTAAAACTGATGTCGATTTTTTAAGACTTTTTTCGGGGTCTAAATATGTTTTGCTGCCGGCCCCGTGCACAGCAGTACATAGCTTTGCTTTCCGTGCGGTAACTAACTGCCTGTTTCTCCAAACTGGGGTCGTGCCGACCGTCATCTACTGTAGGTAACACACTGACTATGGATAAGTACCTCATACAACCCCACTTCAGAACACCCGGACTATCTATTTAATGTATTTGTACATGTGTTTAATGTATTCAGCTTCAGGTTAATGTGTTTTTTTTTTTTCTTTTTGTGCATGTTTCTATGTGAAATACACTCATTTATTTGTCACTGAAAGCACATGTCTAGCGATGCACCGACACCCCTTTTTTTCAGACCGAGCACAAGTACTTACATTTGGGTACTCGCCGATACCGAGTACCGATATGAGTACTTCTCTGTGCCAAAAGACCCTCGTTAACAGCCATCTGGAGGGTGTGAGCGACACACGGCAGGCTGGGGAGTCCCGCATATGAGGCGGTGCGCCGCGACCGGCTCTAGGTCGGCTTGGAAAGGCTCGGGGCCAAGGTGGCTCGCGGCCGCAGCTTTACAGCGCTACCCGCCAGGACCTCGCCGCACCGTGGACAAAGGGCTCGCTGCGCCCTCTCTCCCCGCCGTGGAGGGCCTCCTGCTCCCGGTACGTCTGTCGACCGGGGCGGACTGTCCTCAGTGCACCCTAAACGCGTCGTGCCGCCAGATCGGGGCTCGGCCCACGTAAAAAGGCGCCAGAGGTCTGCGGCGATGTCTGCAACCCACCCGACCCGTCTTGAAAAACGGACCAAGGAGTCTAACGCACTCGCGAGTCAGAGGGTGCAAGCAAAACCCCGTGGCTCAATGAAAGTGAGGGCCGTTGCGTGCCGGCTGAGGTGGGATCCTGGCCCCGCGGGGTCAGGCGCACCACCGTAAAGTGGTATCGGTGCCGTTGTATCGGAGCCATTTTGCGAGTACGAGTTCATGAGCACAGTACCGGACCCGATACTGGTATCGGTATCGGTGTATCCCTACACATGTCAATCAGATAAGGTTAATGTGACATGTGTTGTTACATTATGTGCAGTATGTTATTATGAAAACATGAATTGTTTAGTTAAATTTTTCTTGGTTAAGTCCATTATGCAAAATATAGACTTATACAGCAGGTTAGAGTTTACAGTATGCAGTAATGTTACTGTTAGTACTTGCTCACTTGAGCAAGGAAAACCAGGTGTTTCCTGTGTGTTTGTTTCCTGTGTGTTTGTTTCCTGTGTGTTGCTGCAGATGAAATGAAGAGTCACATTTTTTTTCTTTTCCTCGCTTCCTTTGCTATGCTGCCTGGATTTCTTCTGTATTGACACGAAGAACCTCTCTGTTTAGGTTACTCCCATGCCGAGGCGCTGTGTAAAGAGTATCGTCAGACCAAAGGCCCGGGCACCACGGCCAAACCGTCGGAGCAGCTGTTCTTCCTCAAACTGGGCGGCCTCATTAAAAACACACTGGAGAAGTGCCAGAGAGAAAATGGCTTCATGTGAGTCAGTCACTGCTGACACATCCGTGCATGCAGACTGATATACTGTACATATATTGTTGTTCTTGGAAACATCTATATCTCACACAAAGGGCAGTCATATTTGAGTGGAAGCATTTCAGGAAAAAATATTAAACGCACCACTTTTTGTTTTTGCTCCTGTTTTTTCACAAGTTTAAATCAAAGATCGGAGACTTTTTTTCTGCCCACACGAGGCTTATTTCTCTCAAATTTCCTCTCGAAGCGTTGCGTTTATATTTGCTTTCAGTATAGTTGCATATACAGTACATTTTGTGTCTCTCCCGGTTGTTTTGGTTGCTAAATAGATCTAGGTGCAACACTAAAGCCTCTGTGATATTGCTGGCAGTGGCAGAGACATTATCAAAACTTAAATCTACTCTTGAACGCCACAATATGTGATTTTCTGCCGCTAGGGGTCTCTTAATCAGAGCAAAAAGACGAAGTTTGGTGACGTTGTGAAGTAGTGTGGGTTCATTGGGAGTTGTTGCTGTCATTGCAGTCAGTTAGGATTCCTTCAGTGTTCATCGTTCAGAAGGTTTCTGCCGAGAGCAGAATTATTCAATTCAATTCAATTTATTTTTGTATAGCGTCAAATCACAACAGAAGTTATCTCAAGACGCGTCACTGCGCAGTGGTCTCTTCCCTCTCCAAAACAAGTGGACACGGTGATTCAAACTTGTAAAAACACTGAATAAAGCAGTGTTTAAAATCAGCGTTTCTCCAATTGCTGTTCGGCGGACACAGGACGGAGGGGCTGCGAGCCGAGCTGCCGCTAAACGTTTGCACAGTTTGTTTCTCTGATAACTTGAGATCCACACGTCTGATACATAATTAAAAAGATCTAAAAAGTGTGCCGTAAAAATGCTCCTTAAAACTGGATAAAAAGTCAATTAATGACAGCTTCTGGGAGACAATCACACTTTTCTCCTTAAAGTGACGAGTTTTTCTCAGCTTTTTAATGAATTATTATTATTAACATTTCTTTTAACTGTTTTAACCGATAGTGTTAATCGGTTAAAATACTTAATGTCGATTAACGGTTAAACGGTTAATTATTAACATCCCTACTTTGGACTTATTTCCTCAGATACTTCCACAAGGTCCCAGTTGAGGCACCCCTGCTGGAGTTGAAGGCGAGTTACGGCCTGGCCGAGCCGATCGCCTTCGAGCTCCCGCCTCTCAGCGAGCAGTGCACTCCTGAAGTCTATGCGACTTTTGACCTGACTAAGGGAGCCAAAAATGACAAGGTACTGTACTGCGGCTCATGTCAAAGTGTTATCACAACATAAGCTGGATGACAGTAGGGGGTGGGGGAAAAAATCAATTCACCTATGTATCACATTATTTTTTTACGATTTTGAAATAGATTTTTTTTTTAATACCATAACCGATATATTTGCTTCATTTGAGTTTATGCGGAGGTAGAAGGAAGTTACCGCTTTTATTGTTGTAGTCTGAGTAAGACAGAGTAACCTGACGTCACAGCGAGCCGAACCGAGAAAGTAGAAAACGTCGGAGGCTCCACGTGGATACGACCTGCACCCTCACATGTTAAATCCAGCATGGTAAACACTACACATCCAGTAAAGAATGGAAACACTTTGGGTTTCACACATTGACATGACAAGCAGAGCTAGACATCACGGCTAAAGCTACAAGCTAACTCTGTCACGGACAGGAAACGTTATCGTATCGCGGTAGGAAGTAGACACGTGGGACTCTGTCCGGTTTTCAAAATAAGGTGTTAACAAAGGGAACTGTATATACAAAATACATCTATGTAAATAGGATTGATGGATTATATTCACCAGAAGTATTAAACATTACATGTCCCTTATAAATTAAAAAGAAAATACCACTAATTTGTGAGGGAAATTACTTTATTCTTTGATTCTTGGGTTGTGGAAAAAAATCAATAATTAATGCCTGACAATGACTGATATGACTTCAAGACATCTCAGACTACATACATGCTGAAAAACATTTTTACTGTTTCAATTTAGATATTTCCACAGTAAAAGTCCCTAGAAGTGTATGATTCAACTTTTTCCCATGGTCTAGTGTTAAAAAAAAGTTTTTAAAAAATTGCAATAAATCGTATATATATATATATATATATATATATATATATATATGTATATTTATTTATATATATAAATATCGAATCGTAATATTTGTAGAATCGCAATACTTAAAAATCGCAATACATATCGAATCGGCACCCGAGTCTCGTGATAGTATCGAATTGGAAGATGGGTGTATCAAACACCTAATGAGGTCTTTATTCTGAAGAAAAAACATTAATTAGCTTCCGTCTGTTTTTGAGAATTTTTTTGTGACTGTTGCTTTAACTCCAGGCCAAACCCAAGGAGGAGGAGGTGAAACCAGTGAAGGAGCCGGATCTGAAGCCTCAAAAGGACACAGGCTGCGTCATCTCCTAAACTCTCCACAGATCCTAATTTTCAGCCTCATGCTTCTGTAACCATCTATTGTAATGATGGCATCCATACTTCTTTTCATGTAAACCTCCATAGGAAAAAATGTATTCTTTTTTGTAATATTAATCCATGGTGTTTTACATTTATGCTGTATTGTATTCTTGTATGACAGCCGTTATCCTCGCATCTAAGCCGGAGCCGGTCCTCCTCTTAACCGTCTCACAGCTACTCATAAAGTCAACCTAAAACCTTTTAGAAGATAGAAAGGTATTTAGTAATTACTAGGGCTGTCAATTGATTCAAATATTTAATTAAGATTAATTGCATTGGTACAGGGGAGACTCGTGGGTACCCATAGAGCCCATTTATATTCACATATCTGGAGGTCAGAGGTCAAGGGACCCCTTTCGAAAAGGTCCATAACAGTCTTTCCTCACCAAAAATGTAGCGTATTTTTATAGCGTTATTTAGCCTCCTTCCCGTCAAGCTAGTGTGACATGGTTGGTACCGATGGATTCGATATGAAGCCAGTATCTTCACTCTAGCTTTAAAACTGCCCCCCCCCCCCCCCCCCCCCCCCACAACCCTAAAAATCTCAAGTTGCGTTAATGTGTTTAAGAAATTAGTGGCGTAAAAACAAATTTGCGGTAACGCGTAATTCTCGCGTTAACTTTGACAGCCCTAGTAATAACGTGTCAGCTGAAATATTCACTTTGAATTAGGTCTTTACATGAGGTCATTTCAAGTATTATAAATAAGCCTTATTGGTAAAGCAGTCCTATTATTGGTGCCTTTGGCTGCAATGTAAACCCGCTCACTGTTGCCTCTTAACAGAAGTGTCTGGTTTTCAACCTTTTTTGGGCTCTGGAGTGATCATAGATGACTCAAGTAATGGAAACGGGTCTATCAAAACATGCTGAAAATGGCCTCAGGAAACAGATCTAAACAAAAGATGCAGCAGTAGCATCTAGCAAGAATATTTCCCACTACCTAGAATATGATTCAACCATCCAGAATGAGTAAATGTAGGGAATTGCATTCCCACATCCAAACTTCCTCATAAAACACACTAAGACAATTAATGGAATTGAACTGTAAATCAGTATGCGGACAGACAAAGATGACCGCGTGTGTCAAGCGTGTGCTGGGTGCATTTTGCTTGTTTTAGCTGTAACAGTTTACAATCAATACTTTATTTTTAGATCACATGACGTATGTACTGTAGTTCTTTTTGTACAAGACATTACGTAGCTGTTTTTTCTTTTCTTTTCTTTTTTTTTTACTTCTACTACTCATTTAAGAAAATGATGAGGCTGAATCATGCTTAGGGATTCTGTGATACATCCCCGATAATAATTTATTTCTATTGTGTAATGGTATTTTAGTTAAACACACTTATGACAGCATATACAATTCTACTGTATGTAACTCAAATCATGTGTTTTTGGTGATTTTCTTATGTTTCAGTGGATGCACCAGAGTACCCACCGATACATACGGTAAAACGCTTAAAGTTTTCAGTTGCTGAGAGAGTGCTGTGTTGTCAATAGTTGACACAGTATATGTACTGTACATCTATTGAGTGTTATCCCTTTTCCTTAAAGGGGCTCTGTGTAAGAATCAGACATTTTGCTTCTTAACAGCGACACCTGTGGCCGTAAAGTCAGTCGGCGTCCTGTTGCCCGCGCTTGTGCTCGCACTACCGACACACACGAGACTGTCTGTGATTGACGGGCATCGTGTTGATTAGCAACATTAGCCAGCTGAAACCACGATATCAATACATATTTCACATGCTTGCTAGTAATGTTAGCTTACCAAACGAAGGTCCCCTCCTTGAATCGAAGGCCCGGCCAATGTTGATCCTAGCGTTAACTTTTCCTGCTTCAGCCTCCCGACCGTGGTCAGAAGACACAGGGAAGACACCGTAGTTTTGGTCGTTTGTTGGCGTTAGCGGACTCCATTTCTAACCAAACGTTAGCTATGGTTGCACACTGTTAGCCCTGAAGCGGAGCTGAAGAGAGTAAAGACATTCGCGAGCGCTACTGTTAACTTTTCCTGCTTCAGCCTCCTGACCGTGGTCAGAAGGCACAGGGGAGGCACTGTAGTTTTGGTCGTTTGTTGGCGTTAGCGGACTCCACATCTGTTTTATTTTCCCGGAAAAAACGGGGGCCGGGTTTTTCACAATAAAAGCAGTCTAGAGGCTGATAGAAGAAACCCAGAAAGTTGCGGAAGGTCTCTTTTTTTTTTAGGTTAGCTCACAACCTGTTCACACATTGGCAATAAAAAAACGTTTATACGTTTAAAACTTACATACAGTCTCTTTTAAAGGTAAACATCGGGGCACGAGTGTTATCAGATCTGAGGCTTGGAGAGCACACAATCATTCGTGTCCAAAAGTTATTTTACGTGCTGCTGCTTCACAGAAGTTGTCGCCAAAGCATAACTATTAATTGCTGAAAAAACTTGTATAAACTGTAATATACCGCTCACATGTACTCATTTATGCCCCTACATGTATATTAGCTTACCTGAGCTAGACTCCAAACAGTAGTGAAAAGCAGACAAGCTAACTGTCACTAAATCTCATTATCGCACATTGTAACACCTTTGCACTTTATATTCAGTTGTGCAGGGATTTCAGCGGGGATCTGAATGGATTATAATGGTCAATGCAAGTAACCGTTGTTCATTATACCTGGAACAGAAATCAGACCGACGTTAGTCCTTTTATTCTTTTCAAGGCAACTGTGTCAGATCACCATTACAATGTACACTCCTGTAGCTCATTATTCCTCCTCTAATGGTGTCAGTCATGTAAACTGTATTTCTAACGGTATTAAATCATCCACAAAAGTCCATTCTGTCACATCGTGTGCTTATATATGTCAACATGATTTACGCATCATCCCAGTGTAAAACCCTCTTTCTGGCTCAAGGATTTAATGAAGGAACACAAGCTACAGAAATGATAAATGTTGGTTGTGTATTTCTGCTGTATTGTCCAGTTGGAATTAATATGATACTAGTGGTATATACTATTATATGAAATGATGTGAAAACATATAATTCTATATGATGCTCATTTTCAGGTGCATACTTGGGTTTCTACTAGAACATGTGCACATGCTTTAATGTTTAAAAAAACGCTGTATTTTTCTCACACCGGCTGTGCTGCAGCTTCACCCCCCCCCCGAAAATCCCAGTCTGCTCTGATTGGTCAACCGAACATAACACTTGGGACTCCGCCCCAGCTCCGCTCTGACTAGCTATATTTGAGGGCGTGCAAATAGCTGCAAGGCAGGCATTATGCAAATATTACTTGGTGACATCATCACGTTACGGAAGAAAAGGTGGGACTTCAAGCGAGACGTTTAAGGCAGTTCAGGAGCAGTGTTTCTGTGGGAGAGAGTAACTCCCTTTGGCGTGGACTATGGGCTTTGAAACTTTGCAGACCTTTCAAATGCACAAAAAACGACATAACACACTAAAGGAAAGAGGAAAAGCACAATAGGTCCTCTTTAATATTATGCTGACATTATACTACTATATTAACATTATACTTTTTTTATTTAATGTTATAATATTATACTAATTTGAATGATGTAGATTGAGCCACAACCAGGATGCTAGTGCCATCCCAAATTTGGATTATTTAAGAGGCTGAAGTCAGGCTGAGTTGCATCAAAAAAAAAAGTGGTCTCCTGGATTTGAATACTCCACTTACGTATGAAGTGCTGCAACCAGCAGATATACAGCATGTAGATATGAATGAATGGAATGTTTAATCTGACTTTAGGCCACCTACATTGACATTCTACACAGTGCTACTACAAGCCCAGCCCCTCAAGCCTGAGAATGAAACTGATTGCATCAACATTGACTCTCTAACCTCTGTCCTGTGATAAGGTGTGCACTGCTGTATTCTGCGTCTCAGGTTTCAAGAGTGTTCCTGCATCCTGTAGTTGTTTTTTCTCCACAAAGCAGAGTCGGCGTGGATGGACACATACAGCACAGCTGTGACAGGTAGAACGAATTGACGGTGTTGCATTTGGAGCGACAAAGAAAAGACTTATGAAGAATGAACAACAGCCACCACCAGGAAGTAAGTGTTGTAATAGTGAAGCAAGACAAACAGAGATGTGTTAGCTTAACAGATTGTGTTCAGTAGCACTCTAGCAAACTTTTAACAGCTGTGTGTGACTTTGGAAGACCTCTGTCGGTATATAAAAAAGGCCTATAAAGTGACAACATGCTGCACACAGTTAATGTGACAACGTGTCAGTACAAACAAAAAGCTTCTGTAAAGCCCTGTCCAAATCTGTCAGACGTCACCAGACATACAGGAAACCCAGTTTGGGAGTCCTGCCCTGTCCAAACAGAGGAGGGTCATCCACTTCTCCAGCGGCGAAACCCTGGAGGAGGAAGACAGCGAAGAGGAGGAGGAAGAGGAGCAGTCGTCAAACAGGCCTCCCTTCAGAGAACCTGCAGAGAAGGTGGGACACTGTTACAGGGGAGACATTTCATGTTTAGTTGTTATTAAGTAGGACATGTCATTAAGTTGTCTTGTCTCTTCTTTCTCAGACTAGGTTGTCCTTCAAGAGTGTGGCCTTTCTACTTGGGAGGATTTCACTGCTGAGTACGTAACGTGACATTTAATCCACAATAGGCATGATTATAGCTGTAAAGAAAGTCTCCCTGAGTTATGTCATTGTTGCCCAAAATTAGCTTGCGATTTCCTTGGCGAGAGACTAGCCGGTGCCCTAGGACTGAACGCAGCCAAGTACCAGTATGCCATAGATCAACATCATCGGGACCACAAGGTAACGTCAAATGCGAGTGCAACAAAACAAGCATACTGTCCAAAAAGTAATATAATAGTGTAGTTTGGTGGTGGTGGTTATTTCCTTGTATTCCACTTCATTTCCTGTTTCTCGCTCGTAGACAACAAGCAGCCGAGCCACAGACGACCTCACGGGAGGACAGGCAGAGTCGATCCACCTCTCTCCTGGACCGGACGGGAGTCATTACGGAGCTGCAGGAGGATCACGATGCCCTGCTGGTTCCCAGGAGAGCTGTAATGATGAGAAACATATGGACAGAAGTGAGGGACGTTACAACAGAGCCTATCAAGCAGATGAGGACTACTTTAAATAAAACAACAACAAAAAAAGATGAAAAGCAAAGGAATGTGGGTTGTGGTTTTATGTGAAAGCCTTCATTTAAAGGTCCCATATTGTAAACAGTGAGATTTTCAGGTCTTTTACATTATAAAGCAGGTTTAAGTGATATATAAATACTGTTAAACTATCAAAACGCTCAATATACGGAGAAACACACAGAAATGATGCGTTTGAAACAAGCCATTAGAATTTCTGTCCATTTGTGATGTCACAGATCTACAGCATTTAGACAATTACACGGTTTTAAACATAAACATTCTAAATGTGTCCCAGTTTATTTCCTGTTGCAGTGTATGTAAAAAACATCAGCTGACAGGAAGTAAGCATGGACCCAAGCTGTTGCCTAGCAACGAAATTCCATTGAACTGCACTAAAACGCAGCGTTTCAGACAGAAGGTGAATACAGGTATATTCAGGCAGACAGTACGAGGAAAATAAAGTTTTTTTTTTAACATTACAGCATGTAAACATGTTCTAGTAGAAACATAAAATACAAGTATGAACCTGAAAATGAGCACGATATGGGACCTTTAAAATGCACAGTGGAGGAAATAATGCAGTAATGCTTGCTTTAAAGTATGGTGGGGGCTGTTTTTTAGTATAGTATTGTAATATGGTCATGTAACAACAAAACTATGTGAAAGAAAATTCCCAAAACATCAGTTTGTGACTAATCCTGTAAAGCATGGTGCAATATTTTGTTAATGTGACAACCAAAATAAATAACCTGATCTTGAATGTGTAAACAGCTGGTCTACCAAAGAGAAACGCTGCCGTTTACTGTCAACAAAATATCAATTAAATATGATCATACATAAAATATAGTAAAACACGAAGCCGTACTACACTGTTTTAATAGGATAAATATTGATAACGTGAAAAGATATCGACGAGGATGGGATTCGAACCCACGCGTGCAGAGCACAATGGATTAGCAGTCCATCGCCTTAACCACTCGGCCACCTCGTCCCGGTGCGAAGAGGATGGTAGAGGAGCAAGATAAACATCCCTTCAGTCTGTCGGAACAACTGTTGTTGTTCTGTTATATTCGTAGACAAAGATATGGCTAAACTTCCCTCGTAGGAAGCTAATCGGACCTAGCTATGGCAGGAACGGAACGTTGCCATGCTAATGTTAGCTAACGTGCTAGTTAGCCGTGCGAATGTGCTAATGAGCCACGATAACTCTTACTACGACTAAAGTTGTGGATAACATGCCTGTTGTCATCTGCGTTACACTCTCTCTCTCTTTCACCCCCTAAACAAGCACACACAGGACGTCAGCCCGGTTAACTACACCTGTGTAACCTTCTATGTGACGTTAGCATCGGCTACATTTCTGCAACGGAACTAGCTAGTCAAGTTAAATAATATAGCCTAACTGAATATGTTGTGATGTCACAGCAGTGCTTCCATCCGTCTCAAGCTTTAACTAACGTTAGCCACATGAACACTTAAGACTATCAAAGGGGAAATTTGGGAATACTCATTATGTCCATAACATTTAAGAACCACTAAAATGCCCTCAGACCAGTGCAATTTGGATAATCTTCAATATCACAAATGACCATAATATTGTGTTTGAGTGGGATTGGGAGAGTTGCTCCTTTCAGGGTTGTAATAGACTACTAGAAAGCCTTTAACAATAGGTAGCCTCCAAGTTATCCTTAACAGCACTGAATGTTTTATTAAGAGATTCATATTGTGAAAACTTAGGCAAACCACTGGAACTGTGACATTAGAGTAAAATATTTCTCCCAGTAAATATGTGAATCCCCAACCATAAAACCAACTGCAGGTGTAATCTTGGGGTCTATTTGACCTCTTTGCAGACTCAAACTGTTGCTATTTGTGAGTGAACTGAGTTTACACCACACAGAACACACTGGCCTGAGTATTTGTCGCCATCTAGTGGTTCAATTGGATCCTTGTAAAAAAACACACAAGTGACTGACTCCTCTACCTTCACTTGACTCATAACAAAAGACACATCAGAACTAGTAAAAGGAAGCGGCCGGCCAATAGAGGGCGCTAGGGCGCCGCCCTCCCTGAGTCACACACAACAAAACATTACTACTACTACTACTACTACTAATAATGATAATTATAATTATATAAATTGTCAATATTTGTGTTTTAAATATGGAATGCATCCAGTAATATGTGTAATTTGATTGTAATGCGATTATATTTTGTATTAATAATCTGAATCTGTAAAGTAACTAAAGTTGTCAGATAAATGTAGTGGGGTAAAAAGTCTAATATTTCCCTCTGAGATGTAGTGGAGTAGAAAGTAGCAGAACATGGAAATACTCATGTAAAGTAGAAATACATCAAAATTGTATTAATGTACTTAGTTACATTCCACCACTGAGTACATTTGATACTGTTGTGTTTTTCAAAGCATTATTTACTCTTCCTGTTGGAATAAAATAATTGTTAATTATTTAACTGCAAAGTAGTAATGTGTTTTTGATACCTTCACTTTTTTTGCATTAAATCATACCGGGATGTTTGCTGAAATTGATTGGATGTGGCACAGCCCTACCTAGAAGCATTTCCACCAGCCGCCACTGACTAGTAGCCTCATTTTATTGCCTCCCCAAAAAGTAACTTTGAAATGTGTGAGTCTCCAAGTCTAACTGCATAACTTTGCAAGGTTGGGAAATTGGAGAAAACAATTGAAGAGAAAACCAAAACCAACATGGGTAGAACTCAGTGGTGGATGGAGTACCTGAATGCCACACTTGAGTGAAAGTACAGCCATCCAACCAGAAAATGACTGATATATATATATATATATTTATATATATATATATATAAATATATATATATACTGCGTATATATATATACAGTATATAACATAACACATCATCAATGAGCTGGAAAGAAATTTCTGAATTTAGGGGAGCTACAAGATGTTATAACAAAATCCCATAATACGCCCAGGTAGTGTAAAGAAAGCATGCCATTGCAGCCATTGTCCATGACATGCCGTGTCCAAACACTTCATAAATCAGCTCACCAATCAGTAACACCGCTGACTCAAAGTCCTTCGGTTACTTATAACCTTCATAAACTTCATCGAGGGCTAAAGGTCATATCTTGTCAACGTGCAAATTTACAGCAAAGCGGCAACATTTACTCCGTGACACAGCATGATGATGGAGCGAGTCCTGTTATTGTTTGGTCTGGTGGCCCTTGCCACTTCATATACTGTAAGTATTTATTCATGAATGATTAGCATGATGTGATGTGGTCATTAACTGGGTGACGGCTTACATTGGTTTTGTGTTATTCAGATACCTATTTCCCCCGAGGTACATGGTATGTCAAAACATTATCTTTCTTAAAAAGACGCAGCCTTACAGTTGTTGAAAAGAGTCTGAGCCGTGTCTGTGTTTGTGTTACAGAGGTGTACGAGAATGGCGAGGATGAGAACCCCATCCTAAACCCAGGTGACCTGCGACATTTTAATTGTTCATTGATCCTGATCCTGTATTTCCTGATGTAAAATGTAAAATGTGTTTGTTGCTGATTTAAACACAACGTTTGTTCCTGTGCTGCAGGATCAGACGCCAACCTGCTTGAAGGGGACATTTTGATTCCAGTAGGTTGTATTTTGAGGGGAATTTATTTTCCTTATTTTTGAGGGAAAAATGCGTTTGCTCAAAGGTCCCATATTGTCAAAAGTGAGATTTCCATGTCTTTTATATTATAAAGCAGGTTTAAGTACTATATAAATACTGTTAAACTCATCAAAACACTTAATATACGGAGAAACGCACACAGCTCGTATTCAGAAATTGTGCGTTTGAAACAAACTGTTAGGATTTCTGTCCATTTGTGATGTCACAAATCTACAATATTTAGACCATTACACGGTTTTAAACGTAAACATTCTAAATGTGTCCCAGTTTAATTCCTGTTGCAGTGTATGTAAATAACATCAGCTGACAGGATGTAAACATGAACCCAAGCTGTTGCCTAGCAACGCAATTCCGTTGCAATTCCATTGAAATGCACTAAAACGGAACGTTTCAGACAGAGGGTGAATGCAGGTATATTCAGGCAGACAGTACGAGGAAAATAAAGGGTTTTGTTGAACATTACAGCATGTAAACATGTTCTAGTAGAAACACAAAATACAAGTATGAACCTGAAAATGAGCATGATATGGGACCTTTAATCACTGCTAATCGTCTCTTGACTGTTTCATTGGCAACTTTGTTTGTGCGCAATCACGTGTCTTGCTGTTCTCGGCCCTCTTGCTCTTGAACTTTAGGGCTATAGATCTATTTCAGATAACAACACTCGCTTTATTATGTGTTTTTATTAGCCTCGATTAGGTTTATGGTCACATTTCTTTTTAAACACTTCTCTTATGCAACAGGAAGAAAGGAATGCTTTGGCTGACAAAAGATACAGATGGAAATTTCCAATTCCTTACATTCTGGGTGATGATTTGGGTGAGTTTCTTTTTTTAATATCCAGTACACTCTGAACACTGTATTGACTGTAAATACTCACTGTCACATGTACGGCCCAGAGTTAGTAAGCCCCAGTCTGGAACCATCCGATGGGTCTAATCCTTTCTGACTGACTGATTACAGCGTGTTAGAGTAAATGGGGCTGTGTCTTCCATTATTACTAATACTAGGGCTCCACAAGGGAGCACTATTTCCCCAGTTTTATTACCTTTCTCTACAAATTAATGTGGAAGCAGCACATCTGATCATGTTACTATTAAAGCAGCAGTAGGCAGGTTGGAGCAAATATGATTTTAAAAAGTTATTTTTATAAAAAGGTCACTCTATCCTGACATGAGACAGGTAAGGTCTGAAAAAAATCATGTGTCTCTGTGTCCTCTGGTCTCCTCCGAATGGCATTTGCAAGATTCCACAGACCGGAGGAAAACAACCAATCAGAGCCGAGCTGGAGCCTCGCCTCCTCTGAGCAGCTGTCAATCACTCACAAACGCCGATCAAACTAGCCAGCGCTGATCAAATATAAATCAATATTCTGTTACTGTAATGCCTATTTCTCGCGTAAAATGTTTTCAAAAACATTTTTTAGTGTACTGTTTAGCTGTCAAATGAGAAAGCTGGTGACCCGGCAGTCATGTTGAGATAAGAAATACCAAGCACCGCCCACCAGCCGGAGCAAACTTTCTCATTTTACAGCTGAACAGTACACTACAAGATGATTCTGAAAACATCTGAGGAGAGAAATAGGCATTACAGTAACAGTCTATTGATTCATATTTGATCAGCGCTGCCTAGTTTGACCGTTTGATCGGAGTTTGCGAGTGATTGACAGCTGCCTCCGTTGAATGAACAGCCAATAGGAATGCTCTCTTTCTCTGAAATGACCTGTGATTGGCCAAAGTCTCCCGTCACGGCCTAGATTTTTTAAAAGCCTGAAAACAGAGCCATGAGGAGGAGCAGAAGTTTAGTTTTCTCTCAAAACACTTGAATTACAATATGTTGAAAGGTTATTATGGAATTTTTGACCAATGATGCCAAAAAAAAAACATTCCGTCCTCTGTTGTGACTGTTTCTTTCCCTTCTCAGATCTGAACGCCAAAGGCTGCGTCCATCAGGCTTTCGAAATGTATCGCCTGAAGTCTTGTGTTGACTTCAAGCCTTACGAAGGAGAGAAAACATTCATCAAGTTTGAAAAGAGAGGAGGGTATGGCAGCATTTGCAAAAATCTACTGTTACAGATAGCTGCTGCAGAATAGATACCAATTTACAGAGTTCAAAATTCAAATAACTCTCTGTGCATTGAAATCAGCTTCAGTCATGGGTTCAAGTTCAAGCTATAACTTTATGCGACTGCTTCTGCCATCATAGGTGTTTCTCCAACGTTGGTGACCAGCAGACCGGCCAGATTCTGTCTTTGGGGTCAGGCTGTGATCACAAGGCAGTGATTGAACATGAGCTGCTCCACGCTCTGGGATTCTACCATGAACAGTCCCGCACAGACAGGGATGACTATGTCGACATCTGGCTGGATCAGGTCACACCGGGTACGTCTAGGAACTTCATGGTCAGGGGTCTGCAACCTGCAGCTCTTTAGCCCCTCTCCAGTGGCTCCCTGTGGATTTATAAAAATGGAAATTAATAACTGTTCTTTGTTTACATTTTCATTTTTATTTATCATTGTTGTAGGTCTATGGTACGACGGTATGACGGAGTACTAGGGCCACATTGAGGAAGAAAAATAAATCTGAGATTTAGAGAATAAAGTCATAATAGTACGAGAATAAAGTCATAAAAAAGTCGGAATATGAGAATAAAGTCAGAAGTTTACGAGAACAAAAAGTCGTAATATTATGAGAATAAAATCATAATATTACAAGAGTAAAGTCATAAAAAAGTCGTAATATGAGGTTTTTAAGAACATTATAGCATGTAAACATGTTCTATTACAAACACAAAATACAAGTATGAACCTGAAAATGGGCACAAAATGGGACCTTTAACACTTATTGTGGCATTTTGTGTGGTAGGAAAGACTAAATGGACATGAAATTTCCCGCAGGACTTCAACACAACTTCAACAAGTACAACGACGACTACATCACCGACCAAAACACGGCGTACGACTACGAGTCCGTCATGCATTACAGGCCCTTCTCCTTCAATCAGAACGACCTCCCCACCATCACCACCAAAATCCCAGAGTTCTACAACATCATTGGCCAGTACCTCGACTTCAGCAAGATGGACACCTTCAGGCTCAACCGGATGTACAACTGCTGTACGTATATGTTGCATGAGTAAATTTCCTATGTTGACATGTTGTTTTTTCTTAAAAGTTGACAATGGACCGAATGCGGTATTATTGGACAGAAATGAGCGGAGTCTTTAGGGAGTAGGATTCAGCGTGTACAAAAGCCTCCAAAGAACAAAATGCACCAAAACTTTCAAATGACTCTTGACCCCCTTCCCTCCCCAGCTGGTCCTCTCACCCTGCTGGACCAGTGTGCCTTTGAGTACGCCAGCATCTGCGGGATGATCCAGGCCACCTCTGATGACGCCGACTGGGTTCATACTAAGAGCAGTGTGGGTACAGAGGATCACACACTCCTGGGACAATGCAAAGGTCAGAGTTGAATAATGTCTCTTTTAAAAATACCAATTACTGATTATTCTAAGTTCAGACAGCATGGAAGAAATGAAGTTGCATGCGGTTAAGAGCTCGTCTTGTCTTCGCTCTTCTAGATGCTGGCTACTTCATGCACTTCAGCACCATGACTGGGAACCCTAATGAGTCTGCACTGCTGGAATCGCGAACTCTCTACCCAAAGAGGAGGCTTCAGTGTCTGCAGTTCTTCTACAAGATGACCGGGAGCTCCAAGGACAGGCTGGTGATCTGGGTCAAGACGGACGATGGCACAGGCACCATTCGTAGAATGAAGAAGATACACACCTTTTATGGTATTTATGAAGTGGGCATGTTTATGACAGGACATATTTCCCAGCAACTACCTGGAGCCATAGCTACACAGCTTTGCATCAAGGCAAATATTAGCTGGTTTAGCTGCTCAGTAGTTTCAAATGATATTCAAATCAAGTTATTTTAAGACATCATAACATACAAGTTAGACAGTTACTTACTGCCTAGATAGTTAAAGGTCTTATTGATAACATTTTTACGTAGGTTACAGGTCCCATATTGTAAAAGTGAGATTTTCATGTCTGTTATAGTATAAAGCAGGTTTAAGTGCTATATAAATACTGTGAAAGTATTGAAACGTTCCATATACGGAGAAACACACACAGTCCGTATTCAGAAATTGTGCATTTGAATCAAGCCGTTAGGATTTCTGTCCATTTGTGATGTCACAAACTACAATATTTAGACCATTACACGATTTTAAACGTAAACATTCTAAATGTGTCCCAGTTTATTTCCTGTTGCAGTGTATGTAAATAACATCAGCTGACAGGATGTAAACATGGACCCAAGCTGTTGCCTAGCAACGCAATTCCGTTGCAATTCCATTGAAATGCACTAAAACGGAGAGTTTCAGACAGAGGGTAAATACAGGTATATTCATGCCGACAGTATGAGGAAAATAACGTTTTTTTTTTTAACATTACAGCATGTAAACATGTTCTAGAAGAAACCCAAAATACAAGAATGAACCTGAAAATGAGCACGATATGGGACCTTTAATATTCAAAAAAAAAAAAAAAATACATCCACAACGCTTGTAGAAATGTGTGGACAGTGTATGTCATTTCCTAAAAAAAATCGGGTTATGATTGTGAAGTAATCATTTAAAACGTTTTGGCGGGACAAAATTAACGTGTTGTTTATCTCTGTGGAAGATATTTGGCATTCGGCTCCCACTTCTAACAAGAGAGCACAGATAGCACCAAATCTGTGTAACAAATGGTATCAACCCCAAAATTGCTGCAAGAACTTATGAGACATAAGTGAGCATGGGAATGGCCATCATATACTTCCATCATATTGTGGTTTTCAGAGGGTTAATGGACAGATTTGAGAGTGGTATGAATTATTTCATCTAATTCTTGGCAAGAAAGTGAATATTTCCCAAAATGTCAAACTAGTCAGTAAACCCTGGCTAAGGGCTAATGTTAAAGGTCCCATATCGTGCTCATTTTCAGGTTCATACTTGTAATTTGTGTTTCTAATAGAACATGTTTACATGCTGTAATGTTAAAAAAAAAATAATTTTCCTCATACTGTCGGCCTAAATATGCCTGTATTTACCCTCTGTTTTAAAGCTCCTTTTTAGCGCATTTAGACGGAATTGCAATGGAATTGCAACAGAATTGCGTTGCTAGGCAACAGCTTGGGTCCATGTTTACTTCCTGTCAGCTGATGACATTCACATACATTGCAACCAGGAATAAACTGGGACACATTTAGAATGTTTACGTTTAAAACTATGCAAAGAGTCTAAATATTGTAGATTTGTGACATCACAAATGGGCAGAAATCCTGACAGCTTGTTTCAAATGCAGAGTTTCTGAATACTAGCTGTGTCTATTTTCCTGTGGATTGAGCGTTTCAATACTTTCACAGTATTTATATAGGACTGAAGCCTGCTTTATAATAAAAAACATGAAAATGTCCCTTTTTTATAATATGGGACCTTTAAGTGAAACCTCACTACTTCACTATCCCTCTACTTAACATACAAACAATATTGCCACACATAGTAACATTTGTCATCTTGTCCTTTCCCTATGACCCAGGGGATTCCGACCACACGTGGAAGATCACCCACGTCCCAATGGAGGTAGGGGAAAAATTCCGCTATGCTTTCCAAGCTGTGCGCAACGATCCCTCCGCATCCGCCGGTGGCATCTACATCGACGACATCAGCCTGACCGAGACACGCTGCCCCAACGCTGCGTGGACGATCCAGAACTTCTCCAAGATCATGGAAACGGCCGACAGAGACACGGTTATCGACAGCCCTCGTTTCTACAGCCCTGAGGGCTACGGTTACGGTGTTCGTATCATGCCGTTGTCGAGTCACACTGATTACACGGGCAACTACACTGGGCTGTACTTCCACCTGGTCAGCGGGGAGAATGATGCGGTGATGCAGTGGCCGGCCATAAACAGACAGGCCACCTTGGTGGTGATGGACCAAGACCCAGACATCAAGCTGAGGATGTCCACCGCTCGCAGCCTCACCACTGATATGAGGCAGAGTAAGTGCTGCTTATCTATTGTCTTCAGAGGGATTAAGACAGTACAATACATATATAACATAATTACAACCACATTCAATTGGACTGTGAAACATTATTTATAGATCCCTTTAAACTAGGGCTGTCAATCGATTCAAATATTTAATCGCAAATTAATCGCACATTTTTTATTTTTTCAAAATGTACCTTAAAGGGAGATTTGTCAAGTATTTAATAATCTTATGAACATGGGAGTGGGCAAATATGTTTGCTCTGTATGTATATATTTATTATTGGAAATCAATTAACAACACAAAACAATGACAGATATTGTCCAGAAAACCTCACAGGTACTGCATTTAGCATAAAACAATATAACTCAAGTCCTCAAGTGTTTGGAGCGTTATTTAACCTCCTTCCCGACAAGCTAGTATGACATGGTTGGTACCGATGAATTCTTTAGTATCTTCACTCTCGCAGCTTTGAAACTGAGCCCGCTACAAAATTGCAAGTTGTGTTAATGCGTTCAAGATATTAGTGCCGTTAAAACAAATTTGCCCTACTACTGACAGCCCTACTTTAAGCAACTGTTGCTATTAAAAATGTTTTCCAAAGCATAAACTAAATGGTCAACTTAAAAGGTAGAAATATGAAAATGTTTCATTCGGATCCAGTATAACAAACTCCTGAAGACAACATCTCAAAATGTTTTAGTCTAGATCTTCTATGAACAGTTCAAAATGCCATGGAGATGAGCGCCAATTATCACTCAAATTAAAACATTTTCAACTCGCACTGACGCATCTTTGCCTCAAATCGTACATGGGAATTTGTGCCTAATTGGCGTCCATTTGTGTCTTTCCATTGAGTTTGTATGCAATCGAACCGCCTCTTAAATTCACCTTTAGATTCTACATCCATGCTATACAGCTCTCTGGCCCTGTTCAGACCTGGCGTTAACGTGCGTCCTGAGTGATCGGATCACAAGTGGACAGCGCTAAGTACAGGGGAGCCGATCCCAGCTGACATTGGGTGAAGGCGGGGTACAACCTGGACAGTTCGCCAGACTATCACAGGGCTGACACATGGAGACAGACAACCATTCACACTCACATTCACACTTATGGGACATTTAGAGTCAACAATGAACCTAACCTGCATGTCTTTGGACTGTGGGAGGAAACCTGGGCACCTGGGAAAACCCACGCTGACACGGGGAGAACATGCTAACTCCACAAAGAAGGGCCCCAAGTTTGAACCAGCGACGCATGTGGAGACGCATTCTAATGCCAGGTCTGAACAGGGCCTATGAAGCTGTGAATGCTAAGGTCGGCATGCTAACACGCTCACAATGGCAGTGGTGACATAATGATGTTTAGCAGATCATTTGCGTGCAAACATTCATTTCCCGGTAAAAACAAAGTACAGCCGAGGCCGATGGGTGAGTAATTTTTTTGTTTTTCTCTTCAAAATGTTATGACGAGCCATTCGATAGCTGTGATACAACCGACCGTCGCCCCAAAAGCACTCATCCATCACGCACGCCAGCTTTCAACAATATGAAATCACAGGTTGTTCTGCGATGACGAAAGTATCATTGAATACATGGCGATTCTGTGTTTTTGTGTCCTCTAGCGTCAGATGGAAAGTTGTTTTGGGACAATCCCTCCAAGGTGGGGACGGATGACCCTTCCTGTGAATGCTACAGAGGCCAATCATGGGGCTGGAGTAACTTCATCAAGCACTTTGACCTCAGGCGGCGCAATTACCTCAAGAACGACGACCTCATCATCTTCATTGACTTCGAGGGTGAGTGGTCTTCTCGTTCGGTGTTGTTTGCGTTGTGTGTCAGGATGCAGGCATCACAGGTAATTACTGCTTTGTCCACAGATATAACATCACTGATCAAAACAGAAGTTCCCATTGATCCCAAGGAGTAAGGTCACACAGGATTTGATATCATGATTAACTGGAGGTAAGACATCAGACACTTTTTCTATTTCACAGATTACATCACACTTGTATGTGAAGTTACTTTTTTTTTTCATTTAAAATAATCAGATGCAACATATGCGGCTGAGAAGAACCACCTATGAAGATAAAGAAAGGATGGAAGATTACTGCTGTGACACAATAAAGTTATATTTGGTACATAATCTATAATTAATAGTTAAAATACTGTATTTACATAAAAAGCTTTTGATGAACGTCATCATTTTGAACAACAAAGTTCTTTCGCATTGAACTGTTGTCCTATTAAAAGCTATTAAATGAAGCTATTAAAGAACAAGCCTGTGGTATGTTTCTTTTGTTTTGTGATGTAAAAGTGGCTGCTTGACAAACTGATTGATAAACTAGTATTTATATTTGGTTTTCGATTGTTTTAAAAGGATGCAATAAGTTAATATAATAAAACACAATATCATTACAATTTCAAAAAAGTTATAGTATAGTATGTCCAAAAAGTCATTAAAAAGTCATAGTATATAGTATGTCATTACAATGTCAAAAAAGTCACAATATAGTATGTCAAGAAAGTCATGAAGTCATAGTTTAGTATGTCAAAAAAGTCATAAAAAAGTCATAGTATAGTATGTCAAAAAGTCAAAAAGTCATAGTAAAGTATGCCATTACAATGCCAAAAAAGTCATAATATAGTATGTCAAGAAAGTTATGAAGTCATAATATAGTATGTCAAAAGAGTCACAAAAGAGTCACAATAGAGTATGTTAAAAAGTCAGAATATATTATGTCAAAAAAGTCATAGTAAAGTATGCCATGACAATGCCAAAAAAGTCATAATATAATAAGTCAAGAAAGTCAAAAGGACATAGTATAGTATGTCAAGAAAGACAAAAAGTCATAGTATAGTATGTCAAAAAAGTCATAAAAAAGTCATAATATAGTATGTCAAAAAAGTTAAAAAATCATAGTAAAGTATGCCATTACAATGTCAAAAAGTCATAATATAAAATGTCAAGAAAGGCATGAAGTCATAGTTTAGTATATCAAAAAGTCATAGTATACAGAAACTGCCGACGCCTGCTACATGTGTCTTCTCCTAGAGTGTTGATTTTTATGCTGAAAAAGATGTGTGGACCCCTGCATACCACTTGCTCCTCCTGCTGAGGTGTGGCTCATCTCCACCTGTCTGAAGAGCCAGGGATCCTGAATGGAGCGGCACTTGTTTCAGCTCTCCAATCCAGAGTGTGCAATTTGGGGACTAAAGCATCAAATACCAGGCCAACTCAACAGTCACTACGCAGCTGGCATTTTCATCTCGCCAATGTGCCTCCCGTTATTGTTGTTGAGTTGTTACATGTAAATGTTAATTTTGGTTAACTTTGTGAATTTAAAATAATTGAGGTACTCGTCAGCTAAAGTACCTGGGGACTGGACGGATTACTCACGCTCAGAAAATGTTGTCATGTTTAGAGACACTAGGTGCAGGGTACTGTTTTTTTAGAATCTTCTTTTGGTTTGATTTATTTCTTTATTTTTAACTGCACCGACCAGTCCTTTTTAGTTTACCTCACACATTTTTGTTTGTATTAAATAACCAAGCTCCTTGTTAATATATCCGTTTATTTTACCAATCACATCTGGTTTTATGTTGCTAGCCTTTCCCTTTACGAGCTGCGTTGTAACATATACTGTAGCATATTATGTCATTAAATTGTCAAAAATTCATAGTATGCCATTATTGTCATAAAAAGTCATAGTATATATGACATAAAATAAGTCATGAAAAAGTCATAGTATAGTGTCATGAAAAAGTCATAGTATAGTATGTAAAAAAACAAAACATAAACAAGACATAGTAAATTATATACACAGTATATTGCTTTCTGTAATCAACAACAAAGTGAGAGATCAAATGAAACTTAATGCCTTTTGCTTTGGCATGACATAGTACCTTAACTTCCAACTAAGGGTTAAAGGTCAAGTTTGAGCTCAAGATTTTTTTGTACATAAAAAAACGTCATTAAAAAACAAAGAATTGCCACAGTTCCAATATTATGCTTACAATTCATTTAGCTGGACACCAAAATAACTTTAAAATATTTTTTTTTCTGGTGAGTTAAGGTCTATTTCCTTTGTAGGACAGAATAAGCAGCATGATTTAGATAAGGTGTTTTATCCTTGATTGATTATTACTCTTAAAGGGGACCACCACCAATTTAAGAGATCAGTTTACCCGTCACCCAGCCCGTAAAAACAGTTATATAATGTCTTCTGTGGTTCTGGAGATAATTTGTCAACTCTGAGGAAATAACCCTCATGATGTCATCAGGGTCTGCCAAAATAAGCTACTGGTTGTGTTACACCACTCACACACACGGTTTGGTGTAGAAGAGAGAGTTCAACTTTTATTAATTCACCGGCAGAACTGGCAAAACCAAACTAGCTGTCGATGCAGCACCGGGCACACGCACTTCACCGAACAAGGGCTCCGTCTAACAACAGAAACTTCTTCTTCTTCGCTGGTAGTCATTTACGACAGAGAGTTTCACCCTGCCCCCTGCTGGCGGGTATAATTATACATATTTAAACAAAAGACTGAATATCACAGCATATTACTGAATGACATATTAGATAAATGTTTAATTGTAAAAATGTTTCTGCTGCTGTTTTGCCTGATTTGTTACGGGTTGGGTAGGCTTGTGCAAACTTAGTGAAGTTGTCAATAATCACTAAAATATACTCATACCCTCCCCTGCTTTTTTCAAGGTGAACATAGTCTATAGAAACCATTTCGAACGGTGCTGTTGCAGGTACATGACACATAGGGGCTCTGCTATGCACGGCAGGTTTTTTCTGGATGTTGCACTTACAAACTTGGGTTATAAAAAACTCAATGTCTTTTTGCATCCCAGGCCAATAAAACCTCTGCCTAGCAAGGTGTAAGACACGTTCTACCCCCAAGTGTCCCATTTCACAGTGAAGGTACTTGTACACAAGCTCTTTGTATTTTTCTGGAAGCACAATTTGATTACAGGTCGCCGTTTTGCACTTCAGCAGACCCTCTTGAGAAACATACAGTCTTTTCCATTCACGTAGCAGTTGCTTAGTTTTTGCTGCTTCCATATGCATGATCCTCTTGTCTGGTTTTTCCCCAGACCTTTTCGACTGGAGTACATGGGATATGACAGGATCTTGCAGCTGTGCCTGTAGTAACTCTTGCTGTGTTACTTTTATGTCTGGCTGATTATCTGCAGCTAACTCCTGAACATGTGGGCTGCATGTAATGGCTGAAACCCAGTCCACTTCGTGTTGTTTTTGTGTTGCATTGAATATTACACTTAAAACTTCAGGGGAGCACTGCTCTGTGCACTCACTCATATAAGAGTCCATACTCACAGGTGTGCGGGACAGGAAATCTGCATCTGTATTTGTTTTTCCTGGACGGTACTTCAGTGTTATGTTGAAGTCGGCAAGCTCACACACCCAGCGATGTCCGGTCGCATTCAGTTTAGCTGTGCTCAAAACATAAGTAACAGGGTTGTTATCACTGTATACTGTTACTGAGGGGGCATAAAACAAATAATCCCTAAACCTGTCTGTAACAGCCCACTTGAGCGCTAAAAACTCAAGTTTCCCTGAATGTAAGTGGTAGTTTTTTTCTGCTGGTGTCAATGTTCGTGAGCCGTACCCAATAACTCTGAGTTTGCCTTCCTGCCTCTGGTACAAGACTCCTCCCAGTCCTTGTTCTGAAGCATCAACATGGAGAATAAAGGGATCTTCAAACCTTGGATAAGCTATTACAGGTGGGTTAGTCAGGACATCAACTAGATAGTTCAAGGCTTTCTGGTGAGTGTCACTCCACACTATTTTCTGATGTGGGGGGAGCTGTCCTGCCCCTGCTGACCGAAAGGTGGGCTTTGACTTAGGACTTGGGGTTACATCTGTTGAGAGTAGTTCATACAAGCATTTTGCATGACGAGAGAAATCCTGCACATAGCTTCTATAGTATCCCAGGAAACCCAGAAGTTTGCGCAACTCTTTAATGTTTGTAGGGGGTTTTGTCTTGAGCGCTTGCACAGCTGCGATTTCTTTACTGTCCATCTTGTAGCCTTCAGCTGAAATCACTCTTCCAACATAGCGTACCTCATTTTTGAATAGGTCACATTTGTCTGGCCTCAGCTTAATTCCCCAAGCTTGCTGTTGTTTGAGGACAGACCTCAACATGCTGTGTGAATGTTTTACTGTAAACTAAGACATCATCCAAGTATGGAATACATGTTTTGTCTCTGAGACCTTCCAGGCTCTCTTCCATACTGCGCTGGAAAGCTGAGGGTGCGTTTGTGAGGCCAAATGGAATCCTGTTCCATTCGTACAGCCCCCATGGGGTTGAGAAGGCTGTGAATTTCTTTGAGTCCTCACTGACACTCCCTTGATGATAAGCTTTGCCTTGGTCCAGCACGCTGAACCAAGCATTTCCACCAAGGCCATCAAGTATCTCCTGTATGCGTGGTATGGGGTGCCTGTCCGGGATTGTCTTTTTGTTAAGACCCCTGTAGTCAATACAAAGCCTTAGGCTCCCATCTTTTTTTCTCACGCAGACCACTGAAGCAGCATATGGGGAGGTGGATTTGCGGATGAAGCCTTTGCTTAACAAGTCCTGGATGTGGTTCTTTACCTCCTCATACAATGGGCGAGGTATGGCATTATATGTTCTGGTTACTGGGATCTCATCAGTTAGCTTAATGTCCATTTTTAAGTTCTTAATGTAACCTACATCATCTTTGTGTCTGGCAAATGCTCCTGATTCCTCCCTGAGCATTTGTTTGACCACCGCTTGTTGTTCACTGGTCAAGTGGTCTACCTTGACAGGTGGATCCAGCAGTTTGTCCTGGGGATCATCTTGAGATGATTCTGTGGTGGAGCAAGGTGGAGCCTGAGAATTTTCAACAACTACAGAATTAACCTGGTGTTCTTCTGAGTACACTGGGTAACAGTCTGTTATTCTCTGCATGCTTCCTATCACAGCTTTACTTGGCATTGTGATGTCATGTTGCGTGGTATTTCTCACATAAATGTTCACTTTACGTGAGGAACAGGAAACATTTATCAGTTGACAGGTGATTTTGAGGCCTTCATCCAATGACAAGTTCTCCTCAGGTTCAAAGAGCATTTCAGTTTTCACTTTGAGATTGGTTTTGACAGGACAGGTAATACACTTTATTTCCCCCCTTGGAACTACAACAGATGTGCGTCCTGTGAGGACAGGGTAAGTAACATTCTCATTTGTAGCTCCCTGAATGAGGTTAAGCAATGTTTCTGCCTTTACTGACCCTAGTCTGAGTGAATTTCTGAGCAAAGCTACTCTTTCACTAGACTGAACCTGGTCCTCTCTGTTTATCAACATCTCCTCAATGGCATTAAATCCTATTATGGGCCTCTGCACTATGTCCCTGCTCACTAGTACTGGAACTAGTATCTCATCAGATCTTGCTGCTTTAGCTTTAGGATCACACAGACTGAAACTAACTGGGACCCATCCCTGAAAGGGGATTTCTGTGCCATTTGCAGCCCTTAAGTCCAGCAGTTCATCATCACTTAGCAGGTCACTGATGGGACGGATTCTTGCATCAGGTAAGTTTTGTGACTTCCATGTCTCACTCATGATGGACACTTGTGCTCCTGTGTCCCACAGGGCTTGAGTCTTGACACTGTTCATTCTGCACCAGACAAGACACTTTTTGCCTACCAGTTGTGCTACTTGCTTGCGTTTTGTACAAGGGTTGTGTGAGTGAGAGGGTTGGTCTCCTTTAAGTTTCACATTTGACTTTAAAGGTGCTGATGGGTGAGGAGAGGGCAGTTTTTTTCTTTTCCCCTTCACTGCGTACAGGGTTACAGGCTCTGTTTGAGGGTTCCGCTTTGGGTGATTTTGGGACTTTAATTCCGAGGTCATGGTACGTCCCTCCATCACAACCTCTGGTAGTTTCCCGACGGCTTCTGTCTTTCCCCTACTCTGCACCCTCTTGCCCAATGTGTGTCACTGCCGCACTTAAAACAATGATTGCAGTCCTTTTTGTCCTGCTGACATGCTACACATTGTCTCCTTGGCCTCTTAAAAGCATCAGCTGGAGCTTTGGTATGGCCGTCATCAACAGTATTTCTTCCCCGCTGGACAGTTTGCACAAGGGATGCTACTTGACCTGTCAGCTCCCTTATTGCTGTGTTGCTCTCCTCCATCTTTGGAAATAGGGAGTTGTCTTTAATGGGTTTGTTAGCTTTAGCTGAGACTGGGGTTGTCAAAGGGTCATTTTCATCCTCACTCGTCTCTACTGTGCTCAGACTTGCTTTATGAGTGGCTTTAATTGTAGCTTTATTCTTTTGGGCTCTCTCATTTTCATACAACTGTGCTAGCTGCATTTTTTGAAGGAGCAGCTCATCACTACTGTTCTCATCCTGCAGATAAATCCTCATTTCTGCTCTTATGTTATCATTTGACAAGCCTGTCATGATGGACTGAGAACATCGGCTATGAACTAGCTCTTTGTTATATTTCAGGCCAGACTGGGAACGTTCAGATGCAAACAGGATCTTTTGCTGCAGGTCAAGTACTCGGACCAGAAAATCAAGTGCAGTTTCACCAGGTCCCTGTACAGCTTTTGTCAGTTGTTGGTACAGTACTGTTGCATCCTTTTCTGCATAGTGTGTTCCTAATATTTGTCTGAGAGTGGCTAAGGTGAGATCCATTTTCCCCTCTAAATAGCTCCTCAGTTTCAAGCCAGGATTCACAGCACGTATGACAACCTCCATAATTTCCTCTTCTGGAAAGCCCTTCCTTAGACCTCTTTCAATCTGGTGTTCAAGGCTGCTAAAGCTCAAAGTGTCTCTTGATGTTGACTCACCAACATGTCCGTTTATCCTGAAGTCTTTTCTGAATCCATTGGAAGCCAGAAAGCTGTTGCTGATGGAGTCTCTGCCTCTGCTTTGCGTCCCCTCGTCCCGCGCTGTCTCCCGGGCGACCCGCTGCTTCGGCGCCGGTATGAGCGGTGCGCGGTCCCCCTGCCGGCGTCCCGACGCAGGCTGTGCGGAGCGAGCCGCCTCCTCCTCTTCCTCCTCCTCCTCCTCCTCCTCGTCGGCCGCAGGTGAAGAGAAGAGTAGCGCCGCTCCCGCGACGTCGGTCTCCGCTGGGTCCTCTCGCAGAGCTTCCAGTACATCATTCAGTTCCAAAAGCACAGACATGCCTTCATCTTCCCTCTCCAGAAAGTCCTCACGTTCACAAAACTCCACAATGTGCTTCACCATTGCACGGCGGGTTTTGTTCTTAATGTCCTCAGAGTCCTTGCCAGCAATGTTGCAGTACTCACAAACTCTGTGCAGTTCTTTCACAGTCAGTCCAAACAATTTGGTTTCTATTTCTGACAGAAACTCTTCTCGGTGCTCCGACATCTTGTTTAAAGCGCTTTTGACTCGTCAACACTTGGAAAACAATAAAACGAGACGGTTCAACTGTTCTCTGTAGCTAACGTTAGCTCACTTAGTTGACCTGCTGCTCTCACACGTGTCCAACGTTACCGTGTTCTTCCAGAGTTAACAAGTCCTTCGCCGTGAAATAATATCCATACTCATCTCGGTGGGACCTCCAAATTGTTACACCACTCACACACACGGTTTGGTGTAGAAGAGAGAGTTCAACTTTTATTAATTCACCGGCAGAACTGGCAAAACCAAACTAGCTGTCGATGCAGCACCGGGCACACGCACTTCACCGAACAAGGGCTCCGTCTAACAACAGAAACTTCTTCTTCTTCGCTGGTAGTCATTTACGACAGAGAGTTTCACCCTGCCCCCTGCTGGCGGGTATAATTATACATATTTAAACAAAAGACTGAATATCACAGCATATTACTGAATGACATATTAGATAAATGTAACTAGGAATAGATATAAAAAAATTATATATCTCTCAGGTGCTACAGTTGCATCATGGGAAATGTAAGATCCAGCTGTTTTGGAGCTTGACCTTAGCCTGAGTCCAGACCTGTGAATCACAGCCTGCATCTTTGACTCGTTCAAATAGGTCTGGTGTTGTGCCCACTGATGGCGGTATCACCCAGTTAGAAAAATATTTAAATGAGAAAGTGTGTGACCCGTTGGCCATGTTGAGATCAGTTGAGGAAATACCAAGCACCGCCCACCAGCTGAAGCACACTTTCTCTTTTACAGCTAAACAGTACACTACAAAATGTTCCTAAAAACATTTTATGTGAGACATAGACATTACAGTAACAGAATATTGATTCATATTTGATCAGCGCTGCCTAGTTTGACCGTTTGATCAGAGTTTGCGACTGCCTCTGTTGAATGAACAGCCAATAGGAACGCTCTCTCTCTGAAATGACCTGTGATTGGTCAAAGTCTCCCGTCACGGCCTAGATGTTCTAAAGCCTGAAAAAAGAGCCATGAGGAGGTGCAGAAGTCTAGTTTTCTCTCAGAACACTTGAATTACAATATGCTGAAAGGTTATTATGGAATTTTTGCCCAATGATGCCAAAAACATTCTGCCTACTGCAGGTTTACATTTTTGCTTTTTAAATCTGTCTCTTGTAAGTCCTTGAACTTTCTGGAGGTGCAATAATACTGATAATAAATCAATCAAGTGTTCCTTTAATATCAACTAAATCAGCTGCATTGACATTTGATACATATCAGCACAGACATTATAAGATAAGGAAAATGAAATATAGCACGTTATCAGGGATTAGTGGTGATATGGCACGGCAAATTGAAGTGTCAGCACTTGTGTTCTTCTAATAAATCAAAACACTACAGGAGGATTGAATGGAATGTACAAGCAGTTTCTTCAGTTAACACAAAGAGGACATGGCTGTTAGACACAAATATGCAACCCCTCTTGCATTGCAAGATTGCTTTCTGAGGACTACATGACTTGGTAAAATACTATCCCAAGCCACAGAGAGGTCAGACGTCATACCCATTAAAGCTGAAGTAGGCAAGATTGGAGCAAATATGATTTAAAAAAGTTATTTTTATAAAACGGTCGCTATATCGTGACAGTAGTACATGAAACAGCTACCCTGAAAAAAAATCATGTGCAAAACGGCATCTGCAAGATTTCACAGACCGGAGGAAAATAAGCAGTAAGAGCTGATCTGCTGTCCAGCTGCTGTCTATAAGAGCCGGCTGTCAATCACTTGCGAACTCCGACCAAACGGTCAAACTAGGCAGCGTTGATCGAATATGAATCAATATTCTGTTACGATAATGTCTATTTCTCTCCTCACATGTTCTCAAAATCATCTTGTAGTGCACGGTTTAGCTGTAAAATGAGAAAGTTTGTGACACCGCCGACATTGTGAAATCTAGTGAAAGAACGCCAAGTTCTGGTCACATGACCGGAGCACAGCCAATAGGAACGCTCTCTCAATGAAATGACCTGTGATTGGCCAAAGTCTCCCGTCACGGGCTAGATGTTCTAAAGCCTGAAAACAGAGCCATGAGGAGGAGCAGAAGTCTAGTTTTCTCTCAGAACACTTGAATTACAATATGCTGAAAGGTTAGAATTTTTGCCCAATGATGCCAAAAATATATTGCCTACTGCCGCTTTAACACACCTATCACACAGGTCTGTTCATACAGGTATTTAGGGGTCCACATCGACAACACTCTCAGCTGGAAGGTACATGTTGGAAACCTCTGCTCCAAACTTCAACAGCGGATGTACTTCTTACGCAGACTCAGGTTCTATGGAGTGGAGCAGAAGATCATGTTACTTTTCTACCGGGCTGTCTTGGAAAGTATTGTAAGATATGGCATCACGGCCTGGTACGGTAACCTGACTGTGCAGTTGAGGTCACAGATTTCTCTCCAGGTGCAGACTGCCATGAAGATTATGGGGGTCAAAAACCACCCTACCCTCCAGATGCTTTATGAGCAGTCTGTCATCAGACAGGCACAGAAAATTGTGTCAGACCCAACTCACATCTTACATCAGGAATACCAACTTTTACCTTCCGGCAGGAGATTTAGAGTCCCACAGTGCAGATTGAACCGATGTCTATAAAACTCCTCAACAACTCGTAACATCAAGCTATCATAAGGACAGTGCAATATGTTAAATGGGGACAGTGCAATATGCTAAATTTGGACAGTGCAATATGTTGCATATGTGTAATTTTGGACTATTGTCTGTGCAATATGGGCAAGACGGTAGACGGTGCAGTGCACTACCGGTGCAATACCTGCCATGGTGTGAGTGACAGTGTGTGTGATAGTATGTGCCATTATGTACGTGAACTGTGTATGTGTTGAAACATCTGTTTCTGTGAAACTGGTCCCTGTCTGGTGTGGAATTGTTTATTATTTTTGCTGATGCTGTTTTAATTTAGTGTTTGTAACTGCAGTTGGACGGAGTCCAGGAAAAATTTCCCCACGGGGACAATAAAAATATATCTTATCTTATCTTATCTTAACAACATAATTGCCTGTTTTAATAGACTAAAGAACAGAGTTCTTGTCAATGTATTGTTGATTCGGTTGCCTCTGTACAGGGTCAACAGCTCATTGTGCTGCCAGTCATATAAGTGGAAGGGAGGACACGTGTGAAATGCCTGTTACTCATTGAACATCATAAATAATCCTGATCAAAGTTCCTCTCCAGCTGCTGTCTTTATGGACATGTTTACACTGGCATCAGAGAAACAAGTTTGTGTCTGGATAACGACATGGGCTCTGGAGACGGTTTGAGGAAAATTGCTGCGCTGATCGGAGTCTTTGTGGTATTGAAGGTAGGGAATTTTTTGAAGCATTTGAAATTTAATCACATTGAAACAGAAATTAAAAAAAAAAAAAAAAACGTCTCTCTAGAAGGGTTTCAATTTAGACATATCTCTTTTTGTGTGCTAGGTGCAAGCTGTTCCGACACGTGCCGGTTGGTTAACTTTATTGATCATATGCACATAAAACAAGCTTGGTTTTTATTTTTTGGCGGTAACAATAAATTTATCTTCCAGGTGATAATGCAGACGCTGGTGAACTGAGGGACGACATACTTGAGATCAATAGAGGTATACTTTTTAAGCCTTGTCAAAGATGCCCTGTTTCCTGTTGATATGTTATCGTAGAGGTAAAGTCCCGCCCCTTCCGGTGGACCAACATTGGACCTTATTTAGGAAAAAATATGAACGGTAGTGATATGGAGACAAATCATTTTTATCCCGTTTGAATTGCGCCATGAATCACACATATGATGTTTGTCAAAAACATAATTTTGCAAGTCAAGAAAGTTGCAGTTTGTCGTAAAACTGTTCAAGTATCAGACTGTGAAAATACGTAATTAGAAATACGACATACCCAAAAGTTGCGTTGGCCTAAGTGACATCTCTCTCGCTGAAGCTACGATGCCTAGGTCGTGTCTAGAAGGTAACCCGCGAATAGCGAAAACATGCAAAAACGTGCAAAAACTTTAGCATCTTAACCTTATCTTAACCTTAACTATTCAAGGTCAATGCCAAACCTTAACCATCTTGCGAGAGTTTCACAATTTGCGTCTTACCTTCTAGCCACGACCGGATGCGTGTGCGTTTCATACTTGGATGTTCTCACACCAGCAACGGGTCTTGCTTATTCTTTCTCTTCCCGGCTGATAAAAAGACCAGGAGTCACTGGATGAAACACAACAGGTAAGATAACGTTACATTTGTGCTTGGAATATAACTAAGTTAGCTAGCTAGCTAGTGTTGGTGATGTATATTGTGCGAGACAAGAGATGTAGTTCACTGACCGGTTCCACACAAAACTAAATGATACTACTACAAACCTACGACAAACTGCAACCTTCTTGACTTGCAAAATTATCTTTTAAATTGACAAACAGCATATGATTAATTCAGGCCACAATTCAAATGGCATCAAAACTTATTTGTATCTTGTCATACATGTTTTTTATGAAATAAGATACCTTGGGGAATCAAGCCCCGAGGAAGAGTACTGGACTTCGAAGCAAATTTTATATAGTGGCCAAACGGCGGTACTACAACTTCCGTGTCCGTCACGTGATGCCATTGGACCCAAAATGACTTTTTTCCATAGACTTACATTGGGAAAGAGACGTCTGTAAAACAGAGGATCATTTTTTTTAGGTAAATCAACTTCCCAGTATGAAAACTTGAATAGCCCTTATTCAAATCATTAGGTCCTAAAAGTTATAAAATGCACTAATAACCGAATCCAGAGTTATTTTCCTTCTCCCATTCATGTGAATGAGACCCAGTCTGAGGCTGGACCGCGGGCTGGGAGGCGGAGTTAAAAAAAAACGCTACCGCTCCATGGGCCCAATGGATGCGGAAGATCACTGGAAGATCCGGGTAATTCTATACTCAAAGTCAAGCTTTGTTTTTGCTTCATGCGCCACTGAGCAACTTCCATAGAATGATCAGGGCCCCGCCTCCAACGCTGTATCCAGTTCTCTTTATACATCCATGTGGGGAAGTTGGGAATACTGGAAAGGGAGGGACTTCACCTCACTATATACATTGTTGACTTGATATTCATATGTACTCAACATGTGTTTTTAGGGTTAACACACCTGTTTCAGGGAGACATCGCTGGTGATGTAAGTATACAGAGAGTCTGAGCAGAGAGTATGTTTGTCAAGAACTTAAAAGCATACTCTCAACACTTTCAATGTGTCTTGCAGCCCAACAGGAATGCAATCCTTGATGAAACAAGAAGATGGAAGTTTCCCATTCCCTATATCTTAACGGATTCTTTAGGTACACTATGCACAAAGGAATACATTTCGACCAACAAATAATTTCATGAGTAGGTAAATATGCATATCCTGATTTGGAATTTCCATTACTGTAGAACTGAATGCTAAAGGTGTGATCCTCCAGGCTTTTGAGGAATACCGTTTGAGATCCTGTGTGGACTTCAAGCCCTACGAGGGCGAGAGCAGCTACCTCTACTTCACCAAGCAGTCTGGGTGAGCTGCAGTGTTCCACACGACTCAGGAACGATCTTGGCTGTTACACAACTTTATGGGCCATGCTGTCAAGTCATCAAAAGCGTTAAGATTAGGAAATGTTGATGTGACGAAATGCTATTTAGAGCTCAGTAACAGCACCTGAGGTCGATTGCTGATTGTTAATTTTCCATTTTACCAATTCAGATGCTGGTCATATGTTGGAGATGATAGAACAGGCCAGAATGTGTCCATTGGGGAGAGGTGTGACACTAAGTCCATTGTGCAGCATGAGCTCCTCCACGCTCTGGGCTTTTACCATGAACAGTCTCGCTCAGATAGAGATGACTATGTCAAAATCTGGTGGGACCAGATTGAAGACGGTGGGTCACAATATTTAATTCTTTTGTTTTATTCAGGGCTGTGGTCAGGATTTTAGAAATACTCCAAATTCCGCCATCACAACCCCACCCACCTAGGAAAATGTTGACTAGTCACCAACCAAGTATTTAAAATAATAACATTTAACAATTCAGATATTCATTGAAAACTAAGGCTGTCAAAGTTAACGCGATAATAATGCAAATTGAAATTATTAGCACTTGTATTATAATGTAATCAAAGTAGGTTGCAGGCTGTGTCTTCTAATCTGTCGTGCATTACTAAGTTTTATAGGAGGGTTTATAGCTTCTACATATGCATAACGTTACGTGGTAGCATTGCTAGAAGGAGTTGATTTACTGTCAATTGACTATCTACATGACAATGTTTCTGCCTCCTCCACAGGTATGGAGCACAATTTCAACAAGTACGAGGATGACTTCATCACTGATCTGAACACGCCATATGATTATGAGTCCATCATGCACTACAGGCCGCTGTCCTTCAACATAAATGAAAGTGTCCCAACAATCACCACCACCATACCATATTTTAATGAGGTCATTGGCCAGCGGATGGACTTCAGTGCAGTGGACATCACCAGGCTCAACCGCATGTACGACTGTGGTGAGTGTCTCCTTTCACGCCTGCTCAAAGGTTACAGAAAGGTAACTGGTTCACATCCTATATCCTGGCAGGGAACGTGGTTAAGAATCCATAAGATACAGGTGTGTAAGAAAATTACTGATTTATTGTCACACTAGACCTGAAATACATGTATATTCTCATCTTAAAGCTGCACTAAAAGAACTCTGTAGTCCCCTTCAGCTTTCCCAAATTTTAGTCTATGTTGAGCTTGTTCTTCTGCCCCATAGTCTCCAAAAACTCCATAAATGCAGTATTTGACTTAAGAGCCACACTAGAGAGATTTTTATGTATAAATCCCACTGGTAGTTGTAGATCCTCCATATTACACCAATCAAATTTGAGCATGTACTCCTCTCTGCGATCTCTGTAGAGCTTTGTAGGTTGATTGTTGCTAACTGTCCTGTTCCAGCCAACACACACACTCTCTTGGACCAGTGCTCTTTTGAGCTGATCAACATCTGTGGAATGATTCAGAACGAGCAGGACAACGCAGATTGGGTCCAAACGCTGAGCAGTCCAGCTGATACCGACCACACCGTGTCAGGGCGCTGCAGAGGTACTTAGCTAATTCTCTAGATCATATAGCCTCAACGCCCAGCTGTTGAGTGTCCTATATGATGTAACAGAAGGGCAGGTAATTAGATCAAATTTGACAGACTTACATAAATTAATATCTTGTTCAATACTAGCTATTTATAGCATTTATTTATGCTTCTATGGTGCTTGTCAACACTCAAATGGTGCGTACCTACTCAGGAGGTGGCCATACGCAATAAAAAGTAACGGGGCTCATGCATGGCGCAAGGTGCCAGGGGTGGATGAGATTCACCCTGAGATGTTGACAGCTCTGGACATTGTTGGACTGTCTTGGCTGACATGCCTCTTCAGTGTCGCGTGGAGGTTGGGGACAATGCCCGTGGAATTATTATTGGGCTGCTCAGCCTCCCTGGGAAAGTTTATTCTAGGGTGCTGGAAAGGAGGGTCCGACCGATTGTCAAACCTCGGATCCAGGAAGAACAATGCGGATTCCGTCCTGGCCCGATAGTCCCGTGAGGATTATTACGGGAATATGGGGTACCGAGGTTGCTGTTACGAGGCATCCAGACTTTGTATAACCAAAGTGAGAGCTGTGTCTGTATACTTGGCACAAAGTCAAACATGTTTGCAGTGGGTGTTGGCCTTCACCAGGGTTGCCAATCCTGTTTGTGATTTTCATGGACAGGATCTCAAGGCGCAACCGGGGGGTGGAGAGTATCCGGTTTGGGGCCCTCAGATTTGCGTTCTGCTCTTTGCAGATGATGTGGTTCTGTTGGCTTCATCAGACCCGTGAGTGCCGATCCATTTCAAGCACTTACCCTAACCAAATAGTTTTGTTCCCTAAACCTAACTGCGACCGTTTCACAACGTTAACCACGTCTTACAACGTTAACCATGTCTTATAACGTTAACCATGCGCAAACTTTCTGCATTAAGATACTACGCAAAAGGCTGACGCTGGAAGCTTTGTGCCCAAGCGGCAAAATATGACAAGCAGGGATGAGGTGATGTTTTTTGGATAAATGCTGTTGTAACAGGACATGAATAGCATTATGCTCTAATGCCAGTCATCACTATAAATCAGTTAACACAATATGTACCAATGGGCTTCCCTTTCTAGATTCTGGCTACTTCATGAAGTTTGACACATCTTCTGGCGCAGTTGGAAGCAGTGCCTTGCTAGAGTCACGTATCCTCTACCCCAAGAGGGACGAGCAGTGCCTGCAGTTTTTCTACAAGATGACTGGAGCAGCTGGAGACAAACTGGTGATATGGATCAGGACTGATGATGGGACAGGGACTGTACGCAGTGTCAGGAAGATCCACACCATTACAGGTATTTTATTTTATCCTTCCTGTGCCGGCACATAATACACTGCCTATTGCACAGTGCATTCTAAAATGTTGTCACTTCAAAATCCTTAATGAAAAGCACTTTCTATCCATGCAGTGGTTATTGCATTGTAAGACATTGTAATTCACAAACCAATTTAAATAAATCACCTGCTTTTTGTCTTTCAGGTAACGGAGATGCTCTCTGGGAAATAGTCCATGTGACTCTCAAGGTGACAGAGAAGTTCCGCTATTTCTTCCAAGGCATCAGAGGATCATCCAACTCCTCGGGTGCCATCTTAATCGATGACATCACTCTTACTGAGACCATTTGCCCCAGTGTTGTCTGGCAAATCCACAACTTCACCAGCGCTCTCGCCACCACTCCTCTTGGCAGTCCAGTTAAAAGCAAGTGCTTCTACAACTCAGAGGGCTACTCATTCGGTATCAGTGTTTACCCAAATGGAAAAGTGAGTGCCTATCCAGACTATGTTGGCATAGCCTTGCACCTCTGCAGTGGGGAAAATGACGCAGTGATGCAGTGGCCAGCCATAAACAGGCAAGCGACTATCGTTGCCATGGACCAGGACCCGGATGTAAAACTGAGAATGTCTTCTACAAGAAGCTTCACCACAGGTAGGTGTCACTGGCATTTAGAGTTCTCTAGCCAGATGAAAGGGTTGGATTAGTTCAGCTCTACGGTGCTTTTTTAGCATTCTAGTGCTTAGTTTTATGGCCCACACCTTTACTGTTTTGGTTCATTTTCACCAATCTCTTCAACCTCGTTTCCAGCAGCTGGTTTCTGCAAAAAGTCTCTTGAATGTAGGATGAATGTAAATATCCACTCTCCTTTTAGCTCTGCTTTTGCTCTCCACCAAATCCTGTGGGAAATATCTTGCTCTTTAGCTGCTAAGTGCTTTGCTATCTTCACTGGCAAGTCGCTAACCTTGTCTGCCGTTTGATGCTAGGCAGGTAGTGTACAGTGTGTTGTTAGAACTTTTTTGATGAAAACAGCTGCCTGTAGCGTTTAGAAACAAGCTTGATGAGAGAGAGCCAAAATAGTAAATCTGCTGGCCATACAATCAAAACACTAAGATGAAAGGCCTACAGTGATCTCTGTAGATATTTTGTGTGGTTCAACTCTGAAGGCTCTTGATTGTGTACTGAGGGGTGTAGGATACTACAAAGCAATTTTGGGTTATAGAGGTAGAGTATGTCAAGCCTAAAGCCAGTATTTCAAATGTCACAAAGGTGGCTTTCTTTTATCCTGGCTAGATCGCCATGGCAACCTTTGCTGTAGACCTAGCCTGAACCATCTTCTCATATTAGCTCCGGTCAATGTCCAGAAAATCGGGTCTGGAGTTGCCCTTTCACACATGTAGCACACGACAGGAGATTGTCTGTGTCAGACGTGTTCTCTACTGGAAATATTCCGTTTGGTTCAGGTGCGGTGGCGCCTGTGTAGAGCGCGCAGGCTACGACGCGGCTACTGACTACTTGACCACGTAGCTGGTTTGTAATTTGGTCATAAAGAACCAAGTTTCTTGCCATTGCTTGAATTTGTTTGACAATTTCGATATCTGCCCTTATCGACACAACTTCACGAATCTCGACGTCTCTCCAGTTTTCCACATTTTCGTTGGCGTCCTCGTGTAAATGACCCTTCTTCTTCACAATTGGATGTTTGTTTTCTTCTGGCTCTGTCGAATTTGCTTCGTAGTACACACCCTGATATCCTGTTTCAACCAAAAACATGTAGAATTCAGAAATGGAAAACGTTTGCTTTTTTTCTTGACTATTTCCCCCCCTCAGTCACTGATCCTCGTTGGAACAAACCAACAGCTACTTCAGGTGCAGTGTTGGATGAAGACTGCCGGTGCTATCGTGGTCAAGACTTTGGCTGGAGCACATTCATTTCTCACAAGCACTTGGACAGGAGGAGCTTCCTCAAGAACGATGACCTCATCATTACTGCTGACTTCAATGGTGAGAATCAGAAATATCAGCTCTTCCACCCGGCTATACTAGACTATTCATACATCAGACAAATAGTCTGCCAAACAACAGCTAATTTTCTACATTTTTAAGAACATTTCCTGCAAATGCCTGTTCAATACATAGAATTCTTTTCAGATTTCCTGCTACTTTAAATCGTGTGTCACTTTTCTTTTTTACATACATTATTTGAGTTAACAGTTTATTTTAACATCTTCATTAACTTGTTGTTTTGTTAGATTTGACATACTTGATCAAGACTGAGGTGCCTGTCAAACCGGCCGCACCAAGTAATGACATCACAGATGAGAAGCCAATCAGCGAGGTGGAAATGAGACCAGAGGCTCATAAACACAGAGAAGCACGTGCTGCCAACCCCTGTCATCCCAACCCTTGTTTTAATGGAGGCATGTGTGTGGAGAGTGAAGGGAAAGCCTCATGCAGGTGTGTGTTTTCGGGAGTCGATGTACAGCACATGGCTATATCTGTGGCAATTTAGGAACTTTTAGAGAACTGGGGATATTTTGGCCAATCTTCACTTCCAAAAGATATGAATTTAAATTCAATGTCAATTAGGCGCAGGCCAATGCACTTACATAAGGCTTGCACCCATAGGTGTTTGAATAGTTTTTGTGAAGTGTGAAGATCAATACCACCATGTGTTAAAGAGATAGTTTGGATTGTTTGAAGTGGGGTTGTATAAGGTACTTATCCATAGTCAGTGTATTACCTTCAGTAGATGGCGGTCAGCATGCCCCCAGTTTGGAGAAACAGACAGGAGTAATGGCGTGGGAGGAAACTACTGTACTGATGTGGACGGGGGCTGCAGCAAAACATATTTTAGCCAGCTTAAAAAAATATCAGTTTAAGTGTACACTATTTTTAGAATATTTTCACCGCTATACCACTAGCCCTTTCCGACGGGCAAACTGAAGCCTTTATATCCATATGCTCTCTTCAAAGCCACCAGATTCCATTGACAAAAACAGTAATTACCTGTTTAGTACCTTGCAGAACACGGAAGTTGCCCATCTACCGCTGCCTTGATTGGTTAGTTTGTTTATATTATTGTGTGACTTTGGGGAGTCTGAACTGACCATAGTCTTTAATACACTGACTATGGTTAAGTAAATCATACAACCCCACTTCAAACAATCCAAACTGTCCCCTTAAAGCGGCAGTACGCAGAATGTTTTTGTCATCATTGGGCAAAAAATGACATAACCTTTCAGCATGTTGTAATTCAAGTGTTCTGAGAGAAAACTAGACTTCTGCACCTCCTCATGGCTCTGTTTTTAGGCTTTAAAAAGGCTGTTCATTCAACGGAGGCAGCTGTCAATTACTTGAGAACTCCGATCAAACGGTTAAACTAGGGAGTGCTGATGAAATGTGAATCAATATTCTGTTACTGTAATGCGTATTTCTCGCATAACATGTTTTCAGAAACATCTTGTAGTGCAGTGTTTAGCTGTAAAATGATAAAGTTTGCTCCGGCTGGTGGGCGGTGCTTGGTATTTCTTAAACTGATCTCACCATGGCGGCCGGGTCAACAGAACACTACAAGATGTTCCTGGAAACATTTTAAGCATCAGGCACTACAGTAACAGAATATTGATTCATATTTGATCAGCACAGCATAGTTTGACCGTTTGATTGGAGTATGCGAGAGATTGACAGCTGCTCAGAGATGGCAAGGCTCCAGCTCGGCTCTGATTGGTTGTTTTCCTCCGGTCTGTGAAAAATGCAGATGCCATTAGGAGCACCGGTGGACACAGAGGAACATGACTTTTTTTTTTTCAGATTACCTGTCCGATGCACTGCTGTCACGATATAGTGAACGTTTATTAAAATAACTTTTAAATATTATTTGCTCCAATTCTACCCACTGCTGCTTTAAGTATGGAGCTAGATCCAGGAGTTCATTAGCTTTGCTTAGCATAAAGACTGGAGGCCGGCTCAGTAATTAATACAATCCCTCAGTATTACTTTGGCCATTTATGATATAATTTAGACTACTCTGGGCATGATGAAAAATAATGGGGAAATGTAATTGTAGTTTCTTTAGTATCCTTTGAGAAAAATACTTATTTGCTTTCTTGCGGACAGTAACACAAGAAGATCTATACCACTCTCATGTTTGTGTGTTAAGTATGGAGCTGGAGGCAGGAGGCAATAAGCTTAGTTTAGCATGACGACTGGAATCAAGGGGAAATAGCTAGCCTGGCTCTCTCCAAAGTTAAAAAAAGTGCCTACAAGCACCTCTAAAGCTGAGTAATTAGCATGTTTTATCTTGTTTGTTTAAAATGTAGACAAACAGAAATGTAAAACTTTAGTTTGTAGTTTTATGAGCAGTTCTGTGCTTTAACTATTTCTTGGTTAACAAAATGTATATCATATTTATATCATATTTATATAATTTTTCCATAATAAAAAAAACTTTGTCTGCTGATATTCTCAGGTGTGCATCAAGCCAGACCACCTACTATGCTGGTAAGAGGTGTGAGGACCTGAATGTAAACGGAGGCATTCTAGGAGCTCTGATCGGTGGCGCAGCGGGGACCGTGGTTCTGACGCTGGCCATCTTCACCGTCATCAGGAGAGCTCAGTGAAAGATATTTCAGAGGAATAATGTGTCCTCTGCGTTCATTCAGCAGTGAATTCACGGCAGAAAATGGTGCCAATGCTTTTAGAGATGAGTATTTGTATCAGTTTATATAGGGTCATCATTTTTGCATCTCGGACCTTTATGTGTTACGTCCCCACATGAAATTTATTTTTTATTTTTTCCCTTAGGCTGAGCCCAGAAATCAATCCCCAACAACCACAGGGGAAACTTCAACTGTCAAATTTCTAGTTCTCCCAAATGAATAACATTTTTCAATAGAGCACGAGTTTTATGTGTCTTAAGTTTGTTTAATTTGTATGATACAAAAAAATCATATGTAGTCCACTAAATAAATTCTGTTATGAAAAATGAATAATTTCGATTGAAACTTCTGAGTCATGCATCGTGTAATGATCAATAAAAGACATTATTTTCCTTGTCTTTATTTCAATACATATTTTTAGATACATACAGTAATTTGACACACATAGTATACAGGTTATAGTTCAAGTCAAATAGTGTACATTTACAGACATTCCTTCTAAACAAAATAATCAAACCAAGCCAAACTTGTTTAAAGGTCCCATATCGTGCTCATTTTCAGGTTCATACTTGTAATTTGTGTTTCTAATAGAACATGTTTACATGCTGTAATGTTCAAAAAACACTTTATTTTCCTCGCACTGTCTGCCTGAATATACCTGTATTCACCCTCTGTCTGATACACACCGTTTTAGTGCCTTTCAACGGAATTGCAATGGAATTGCGTTGCTAGGCAACAGTTTGGGTCCTTGTTTACTTCCTGTCAGCTGAGGAAAATAATAATAATATAAACTGGGACACATTTAGAATGTTTACGTTTGAAACCGTGTAATGGTCTAAATATTGTAGATTTGTGACATCACAAATGGACAGAAATCCTAACGGCTTGTTTCAAATGCACAGTTTCTGAATACGGGCTGTGTGTATTTCTCCGTAATTTGAATGTTTTGATAGTTTAACAGTATTTATATAGCACTTAAACCTGCTTTATAATATAAAAGACCTGAAAAGCTCACTTTTTACAATATGGGACCTTTAAATCTATGTTCTATACACAGTCAACTCAATCTGGGCGTACAGAATGCATGACATCTAATTTGCCTCTACTTAATGCTATACAGTGGCAATTCAGTATTTTGTTTCACTTCTTTGGCACTTATAATGCAAATGGAATTTAATCTATATCTGCTTTACCCTTAAAAAATAAAATGGTGGCAAATATATGCGTTAGCTAGATCTACATATAACTCCCTGGAGCAGGATTTCCTGTGAAATCTTTGTCAGCCTCATCTGAGGATGATGACCAGCAGCGCAAGTGCTACTACTACTACTACTACTACTACTACTACTACTAATAATAATAATGGTCAATTCTATCAAATCATTTAATATTATCAAAACATGCAGTGTTCTATTCAGTAACCTTTAGATGACAATTAACCTTCTATTAGGCCATTCATCTATACATCTGTAACTGTCTCTATAATCTAACACAAAGTAGACTAAGAGTTTTAGGCTACAAGTGGAGCTGCATACATGCGAGTCGCTGTTTCCGTCTCCACAATCTGAAACGGAGAGATGAGCAAGTATTTAGATCATTTCTAGACTAGATTCACAAACTCACAAAATATCAAAATCTGCTTACATGTGGCGCAAAAGTGATTTATATAGCCGACAGACCCATTTCATGTAACTTTGCATTGCCTGTTAAGACACTGGGTGCTATGGTTACTGCAGCAGCATTTGCCATTGGACCTTATTGGGTGACCAACAGCACAACATGCGTTATGATCACAAAAGCAGAAAATAGATAGAAGTAGTCACTGAAAATACGCAAAACTTTTCTTTCGGTAACACTTATACTAACGATCATTTATGAATGGTAAATTGATAGTTACCGAATCTTAGTTAATAGTTATTTTACTGTTAATAAAAAACATTTAAACGATAATGAATAATGTTTACTAATAATTTGTAATGCTATAATTTGTTATTTTTATCATTAGTTTGTTTAATATGAAATAATTAGTTCATAAATTCTATATTGTATAGCTGATAAGAGACGATAACAATACATTCTGATTACATTAAAAATTAGCATTTATTATCAATTTATTGTTGCACAAATTTTTAACATTTTAGAAACTATGCTACTACATTTTATATAATATATAAGTATTTGTGAACGATTACCTACCAAATGATTTGTAAACCTTTAAGAAATCGTTTTTTAAAACATCTAAGGTTTAAACATCTTTAAGGTTTACAAAAAATATATGAATCATTAACAGATACTTATATATATATATATATATATATATATATATATAGTAAATACATTTTTATAATGTGTGCAACTGTAAACTGTTCGCTGTCTTTCACATTCTTTCACAACAATGACCCACTAGCTATACATTATCCCGCTTATTACACGGCTACACAGCGTTTTTTGTTCTGTTTTGATCAAAGCAGAGGGTTAGTATGGTTTATAAGACAGCAAGTCAGTGTTGCTCAGTAAAGATGCTGGTGCAGCAACCCAAGCAGAATCAGCAGCTTTGCAGTCTAAATGCATCTACAGTCCTGAAATGCAATTGTTATTGAAAATGTGTGTGATTGAAGATGCAGCCATAGACACAAGTTAAAAGGAGAGTCTTAATGGCGTAATATAAGACTGACCTCGGTCTTCATTTGTCTTTTGTGTACGTGGTTGTCAAATTCGTCTTGCTCTCACTTTTTCCTTTGGATTTTGCCTGAGGGTAGAATGAAAAACGAGTTACGATGCATGTTTCCATCATTTAATGGCGTTGTTCCGGATAGACCTCATTGGTAAACTTACCGTTATGAGCCTTATCATTTCCTCTCGAACCTGTTAATAAAAGCACAGATAGTTTAATAGATTGGGCAGATGGTAAATACTAAACAACATGATTATTGCCAACATTTTTCGGCCCCCGGCATCAAACCCATGCCTCCCATGGCGAGGAAAAAAGAAAGAAAGAATTCCCTACCTATGACCACTGGACATTTGAGAGATTTTCAATAAATCAATGAGCATACTGACACTGATAAAGCATAGCAGAGATATCTTTCTATTGATAAAATGACAAACCTACCTTCTGCTCTGCAAAACACCCAGTGATCAAAATGAAAAGGCCCTGTAAGAGAAGAAATTGAGTGCAACGGGTTATATTTTTATTTGGAAAGAAATATTAAATACCACATTTAAGGTGTGTTATGCTAATGTAGTGGCTAATGTAGCCTAGTAGCCTCAATCAGAGATGTGGAGCAGGCTACAGATGTCTGATCATGAGACATCACTTGCAGGGTTTCCGTCGGAAAAAAATGGTGCCGATCCACGTGTCCTGGAAGATTTTAATGTCCCGGACAAACAGGAGAAATTCCGGTCAAATATTATCCGTGTTTATTGAAATTAAAAACAATTGAGAGGCAGGCTATATTAAGAATAACGCCACAGGACATTTTTACAGATATTTTTCTGACATTTTCAGACATTTCTTTTGGACATTTATCAGCCTTTTTCCAAATATTTTTCAGAATTCTTTCAGACATTTTTCGCACATTTTTCAGTCTTTTTTTGGAATTTTTTTTTTTTATGTTATCGGTTTGTCTGTCTATTCACATGAGGAGCTCAGAAACCCGCGGATCCCAGCGGCACATCAGTAGAGTAGGCGGTCCTTAGAGTGGCCCAGGACACATTCACTACAGACTGCTAAAAGAATGTGGCCATATGTGGCCCAGACCACCTCTGAATGTGGTCTGAAAGATCCAATCTCAATGCGTCTTGAGTGCGTACACACCTGTTCTTGGAGCTGTCCACTTGTGATCTGATCACTGAGGAGGCATGTTGATACCAGGTCTTAACAGGGCCGCAGACTCATCGCCATTATCAAGGTTTCTGCCAGTGTATTGCACCGACGTTTTTTTCTTTTTTTAAACTAAAATGTGTTATACAGGTAGCGAACTCCTTCAAGGAATAACCCAGTGCGAAGGTGTTGCGTGCATAACGTTAGTGAGTGTGGTGGTGCGTGGTAAAAAAAACAAAAAACGGTAATTACCAGATAACAGAAACCCTGATTGATCACTTGAGGCATTTGATCAGATTCCACACAGCTCTCTCTATAGCCCAAAAAGGCTTCATACAACTTTTTTTTCACGTTATGCAGTAGTACGCCTCAAGACTTTTGACGTGTAGGTGGAATTCCCCTTTAAATGACGGTGCCAACTCAGTTTTAGCGCCAATCGGCAATCCCTGGCTACCTTACATATAAATGATCCCAATGAGTGAGTATAGGGATTAAATATATAGGTTCAATTTGGGGAAAAGAGAGCACTGGTAGCGATTGGTGGAGTTGATATTGGAATTGGTATTGGGAGAGGAAAAAGTTGGATTGATGCATCACTAATATCAACATTCTGTTTGGTGTGTGTGTGTGTGTGTGTGTGTTTTGCTTTCAAATTACCTGGAAGGAATTGAGGATGGTAAAACTGTAGCTGGCAACTTTATACATGGGACTGCTAGTCTTCAATAGGAGCAGAGCGAAGCCAATTATCCATGTTACTCCAAAAACAGGCGTTAGAAAGACCAACACTTTGATGATGCTCTTGGCTGTCTCCTTGTCGTCTGCTTTGCTGCCCTCAGGGGCCGAGGACTTCACTAGAGTAAGAATAACGACCACCATGGAAAAGATATTTGTCAAAATAACGGTTCCTATGGGGAGGAGGAAAGCATGAATGGAACCCTCCAAGAGTCTTTCATAAACTAGCCAGCACGTTTTCTTATTATAGTATTCCTTCTCGGTGTATTTAGAATACACATAGCTGGATCCCACTATTAAGATTGGGCAAATGTAGCCTACGATGCTGGAGAAGAACATGAAGACTCTTTTCCTCAGCGGGCTGAAGACGAAGATGAGCTGGTGGACGAGCATGACGCTCATGCACAGCATCCAGCTGAACATGGCCAAGTAAAACAGGTGTTTGCATACCGTCAAAGTCAGGCACCAGGTGTCCCCGAGACTCTCAGGGGAGGTGGAGGCCAAGAAACTGCAGTTAGCGAGCAAGAGAAACACGGCAATGTTCACTATGGCTGTGTGACGGAAATGCGAAAGGTTGCTCTTGACCACGGCCGACCACACTAGATACTCAATGATGAGGAAGATCAGCAACGAGCAGACGGAAATACCCAGGCCCACATTGGTAATGATATCTAGGACTTTATCAGGTACGTCACCCTTGGACATGAGGACAGAGAATGAAGTCAGGTGGTTGCATTCACAGACTGTGCGGTTTCCATCGCTAGTTTGGGCAGTGCATCCCACATTTGACCATTCCCTCTTTAAGCTGTCCCAGAATACGCAGAAAGGTTTAGTGGGTACCAGCTGCTCCTGGGGAAACTGCATTTTAATTTTCATAATTTCTAAATAAGGATCGTGGCGGTCCTCCAGCGTCGTCGATACTAAGAGGCTGGTACGCTCCTTTGTGACGTAATTATTTTTTAGTTTATCCATTAGATTTTTCACGGCAACGGTTTTCATTACTCCAGTGGACTTGTTCAGATTCACGTCGATGCCAAACACGGACACGTTACAGTCGCGACTTGTGCAGAATTTGAGCTGTAAATTTTGAGTGTCGAGATCGTTGCTCTTGTTGAACTTGATATTCTGTACTAGTTCCTCCACGGAGTGAAGGTAATTTGATGACATCTGCTCAACAATAGATCTGTTGACCCCACCCCAGGTCTTGTTCAACATATTGCTTGCTGCGTTCACAAAATCCTGAAACAGAAGAATACAAAATAATCAGTGCTAAGGCACATTTTATCTTGGGATGTCCTGAGCCGATCCTAAGGATAGGTATCCAGTCGCAATTTAATGGACCAGTATCGGCTAAAATAAAGCTGACCGAAATCCAATCCTTTCTTTACTATGATGTGTTTTGTCCACCTCAGCCTGCAAGTGTTGCAGCTGCTCTCCTTTACCGACTAAATTAGAGAAAATGTGTTTGGGAAATCATATCGTCGCTACTTAACGTTTTATGAATCACAACTTCCCAATTAAACTTCCTTTCTTTCACGTCATATAATTTAAGCTTATAAACTTTATAGTTTGGAATCAGGACCTTAAGTTTTTGTATCTAGTTGCTTGTGTAATAAGGTTGTGCAAATTTTAGTAGGCTACATGTATTATTTCCATGTGTCAGATATATATTTAATCAACATTTAAAGGTCCATTTTCAGGTTCATTCTTGTATTTTGTGTTTCTACTAGAACATGTTTACATGCTGTAATGTTAAAAAAAAAAAAAATTTTCCTCATACTGTCTGTCTGAATATACCTGTATTTACCCTCTATCTGAAACGCTCCGTTTTAGTGCATTTCAATGGAATTGCAACAGAATTGCATTGCCTGGCAACAGTTTGGGTCCATGTTTACCTCCTGTCAGCTGATGTCATTAACATACACTGCAACCAGGAATAAACTGGGACACATTTAGAATTTTTAAGTTTAAAATGGTGTAATGGTCTAAATATTGTATATTTGTGACATCACAAATGGACAGAAATCCTAACGGCTTTTTTCAAACGCATAATTTCTGAACACGGGCTGTATGTATTTCTCTGTATATTGAGCGCTGCAATACTTTCACAGTATTTATAAAGCACTTAAACCTGCTTTATAATATAAAAGACATGAAAATCTTGCTTTTTACAATATGGGACCTTTTTTTTTTTTTTAAAGTTATTTTTTTGGGGGCATTTTTCCATTTTTATGACAGGACAGTGGATAGAGTCTTGAAAGGGGGGAGAGAGAGAGTGGATGCGGAAAGGGCCACAGGCCGGATTCGAACCCGGGCCGCCGCGGTCAGGACCAAGCCTTAATACATGGACGCCCGCTCTACCAACTGAGCTAACCCAGGCGCCCACAATATGGGACCTTTAAGTAATATAGCAGATCGGACTCTATATCATCAGATACTCAAAATTAAGGGACTCGGATTGGGATCTGGTCCAAAAACAAAACATTGGGACATCCCTCATTTGGTCATTTGGTTAAAGTCTTGTGTCTCAAAAGTGCGATCTAACATGACCTTGTTTAAAAACCTAATGACAATGTAGAGAATATTTCATTGTATTTTGGAGGCGTTTCAATGGCCCAAGCAACTGAGCCAAAATAGTTTTGCCCCAAAAGCAGCCCAAATCCAGTACATTTAGTTGCCAGACTCATGCCATGGCTGAGAATCACCTCCAGGATGGTAGATTTCTGAAAAGCTAGCTTAATTGGACTGAAGCTAGCTCGAGCTAAAAAGATTAATAATTGAAAAAAAAAAATCACCCATTCTCAAGACAAATCTTGCAGCCTTATATGGGCCAGAGGCTGAAGTTTTATCCTCCAGTGTAGGGCTGTCCCTAATACCATTTTCTGGGCTTCGAAGCTTCGGTAAGAAATATTCGAAGGTATTCGAAGCTTTGGGACAGTGCTGCTGCCGCACTACTGCGCACACACTCACACACACCCCTACACATAACAAACAGCGACATCCGTCTGAGAATGACTAATAATAATGTTGAATATTAATAATGAATAATGTTGTGGGATTATTATTTCACTGGGTATTTTGGGATTTATACATTATTGCATACTTACATATATATATATATACATATATATAAAACAAAGCATTTGAATACTGATTTGAAGTTCAATTACCACGGCAACGGACGAAGCTTCGAAGCATCCGGGTCAGCCCTACTCTAGTCCCAAAAAAAAACCCCTAGACACAAACAGGACCGACAAACAGCCAAAGTTGGATCGACTCAACTGACTACCTGTAGAGGGACTGGAGGATCTTCTCAGCCCATAGTAGAGCAATATGTGAAAATTATGCACAGCTTTAGATGACACATTTAAAACACTTAAAGTAAAACTGCACATTTTGACCAAAAAGTACTTGTGCGATTACTTCTGAAGCTTTTAACCAGATCTTGTGGCCTTGTCATGATGAGGGTTTAGTTGTTATGACATGACCCAAGTATAGAAATTCAGCTATGTGGCAACAGGTGGTCGTATATAGTGTGTGTGTTCTATCTTCTGGGTGTACCAGCAGAGATGTGGAATGGTTTGTTGTAAGTGCTGACTCCTTGTGACTTGTGAAAAACACTTGCTAGACATTCTACTTACCATCCTCCTCCATCCAAATTCCATACTGAGGTCATGTGATAACAACAAAACCATCTCCATGACAACTTAAACAGCTGAGGAGGGCTACGAAATATGGTTAAAAGCTTCGGGAAAAAAAAAAAAGTAGCCTACATGGCCTTTCCAAGGTCATGCATGAACCTTCAAACTCAAAACTCCACATGTATTACAGAAAAAGTAATAATAATCAACAAGGGCTTACAGGAAGGACGTCGTCTTGCAAGTCAATAAATTCCGATGCACTGGCCATCACATCAAGAACACTGATGGCAGCGTTAATGTCGGCAATAGAATAATCGTCATCAGAAAAAGAATCGGATGTAGAGCTGTTCTTAAGCCCTGCAAATATATCCAGGGCCACCGCCTGGGTAGCCCCTAGTCCCTTACGGAAGTTCTAGAAACAAAAAAAAAACAGTATCTCAATGTAAAAATGTACAAAAGCACACAAAATACATCCTCACGCAAAATGTTGATGGGGTCTGGGGATGGGGAACAGCTGTGACCTTGAAATTATAAGGTTCCATCTGCGATTTGAGAGGTTTTAAGATACTGAGGTTCAACGTTTTCACATTCCAGACAGCAAAACTGATATACAGTTAAAATAACAGGCATACTAAATGAAGTGAAAAAATACGACCTTCTAATTCAGATAACTCATTTTCCTCTTGGAATTATAAGGTTCTATCTTCTAAGGCTTTACACAAAGCAATGATTTTGTTGGAAAATGAAGACAGTTTAATCATATTTGCAAGCTAACTGTCTAGCATGGTACCTGATGGTAAGAATCTCGCTATTCACCAAGTTCAAACAAGATTACTCCAAACGTGGTTGGCTTTTCTATTAGTGGCATGTGTTTGATGAAGCCATGCATTTTGAGTAATATTTAATGATATATTAAGCTAATTTAACCCCAGTCTCAGAGCAGTGAGGTGACATGGTAAAGAGACAAATTTCAATTGATTATCTTTCCGAGCACCGTGGTCTGCAGGTACAACGTTACAGGGCCTAGAGAATGACTTTTCTCTTGTCAAATTTTAGGGCCATTAATGCATAAAAGTAAAAAAAACGTACTTGAAATGGTGAAACTTCTTATATTGCCAGATGGATAGGTCATTTTTGACAAAAAACATCAGATAGAACTTTATCATTTTAAGGTCATGAGCTGAAATGCTGCACTCACTTCTGCAGCATTCAAAACTTTCTTCAACTCTTCATCAACGCAGTTGGGAAACACCGACTGCCAGGTAGTGCCATCACAGGTGCGTGACTTATAGCCAACCCTGCCCTCTGGACATGTTGTATTAATCACTGTGTCTCCAGCTGGGGTTTTTGGCCAACATTGTCCATTTACATCTTCCTCAATGCAAAATGTTTTACCCTCTTGGAGAAAAATATAGGGAATCATTAGTTGATGCAAGACACATTGCAAATAAATGTAACTATAAACAAAGTAATACAGTATTCTGAGAATGTGAGAATATATCCGTTCTCACTCCCAACTTGTCAAATACCACCGCTTGGTCAGTGCCCCAAGGCATCAGATAACAACGTACAGAGGCACCCTTTAGAGACTGTATGCGACGCACCAAGCTTTCAACTAACTCCAATGCAAACCCACCCCGTGCGTTATTCAACGGTCGGAGCAAGTGACGTAGTATAAAGAGCATAACGGCGCGTCCACACCACCTGCGCCTGACAGCTGCTTGGCTGGACGGCTGCGTGATTCACGCGTCAGGTGTTCCCAACAGCTGCGTTTCTGCTGCTGCTGCCAGCCCTTTCTTTCTACATAGAGTTTGCCTTTCATAATGGCCAGTTCATTTCATTATAAATATAATTTATATTTATTTAAGACAGAAAAAGGTGAAGAAACGTGTGGTAATTTGTAAATAATAGTAATAATCCACCATTCAAACCCAGTACAATATTCATTCATGGAGCTCTCCAAGTCACTGCATGTTCTACAACACTGTCCTGCACATATTTCAGAATAAAAGTCTAATGTTAACAAATGATGGAATTCGGTCCACAGAAAAAAAATACTCTTGAGGGCTTTTATTTTGAAATGAAAGCAGGAAGTGTTTACTTTTTTCATGTCCGTGACATATTCTACAGATATAGACATCGAAAGTGTAGTAATCTTGCTGGTATGATGTTAATATACACACAAACGATCACTTTCACTGTCTGTTGCTGCTGTGAACCGCACTGCTCGCGTTAAAAATAGGCGAGACCTCCAATCTCTAGAAGAGACGCAGCTGACACGCAGACAAGTTTATTTTGAAAGGACACTATGCATGTAACAAGCGTATATTGTCACACAGCCCCTGTCACGTCCAAAACTAATGCTAGAGGGGTATCTTATGCGTCGGTATCCGAAGCCGAGCGGCACTGACCAAGCGGTGGTATTTGACGAGTTGGGAGTGTAGAGAATGTGTTGCATTATACCATAGACTGAGTTGATAATAAAGCAGATTAAACAGAATTAAAATTCTTTACATCATTTTTTTTTTTTTAAAGAATCAGTTACCATAAATTACTGGGATATCCACTCTTTCACTTTGTACTTGGTCCTTAGTGTTCTTAAAAGTGACAGTAACATATTGTGCCTTGCTGGATTCCGTACAACTGACATCAACGTTGAAAGCATAGACCAGGTTATCTCCATCAGCTGTAAAGAAAGATTAGTTTCAGGGTTAGGTTTGTGGTTGTGGAAATTCATTCATTTTGCAGAACTATTTTGAATTTAAATTTGCGTTGATGTTAACAATTAAAGCAGCAGTACGCAGTATATTTTTGGCATCATTTGGCAAAAATTCCATAATAACCCTTCAGCATATTGTAATTCAAGTGTTCTGAGAGAAAACTAGACTTCTGCATCTCCTCATAGCTCTGTTTTCAGGCTTTAGAAAATCTAGTCGGTGACGGGAGACTTTGATCAATCACAGGCTATTTCAGAGAGAGAGAGCGTTCCAATTGGCTGTGCTGTGGTCATGTGACTGGAACTTGGCGTTCCTTTAACAGATTCCACAATGGCGGCAACGTCAGAAACTTTCTCATTTTACAGCTAAACCGTGCACTACAAGATGATTCTGAAAACATTTGAGGAGAGAAATAAGCATTAACGTAACAAAATATTGATTTATATTTGATCAGCGCTGCCTAGTTTGACCGTTTGGTCGGAGTTCGCGAGTTCGCGAGACAGAAGACCTCAGATCAGCTCTGACTGCTTGTTTTCCTCCGGTCTGTGAAATCTTGCAGATGCCGTTAGGAGCACCGGAGGACACAGAGGCACATGATTTTTTTCAGGTTACCTGTTTCATGTACTACTGTCAGGATGTCAGGATATAGTGACCGTTATATAAAAATAACTTTTTTTAATCATATTTGCTCCAATCTGCCTATTTCAGCTTTAAAGTAGCGTTTTATGCTGCAGCTAACTAACGGAAGGAAAGAGAGAGGACAGATTTGAGAAATACTGTAGGTTTGTCTTACATATGTAGTCAGTTGTTGTATTTTTCCCTGTACCACTGTAGCTCCACCAAACTTCAAAGGTCTCTGTGCTGTTTGAGATGGTGGCAGTGACTTTTATACGAACACTGCTATCCCCTCCCGAACAGTCTGCAGTAAGAGGATTGGTCTTCATGACGATCACATCGGGCAGGAGAGCCACATTCAATTCTGCCTTGGCTGTGTGCCTGACTGACCGATGAGTGAACCCACACTCGTATGAGCCTGTAGGAAACATGTAGGCAAATTCACACTAGCAAATTTATCTTGGAATCAAACAATTACATTAAACAGACGTATCAAAAGTAAAAGTAGTGGTTCTACAGAAAAAAATTGTCCTCTGTAACTGATATAGTATTATGTATGACATTATAAGAATGTTATCACTGATGCATCAGTCTGTAAGCAGCACTTTACTGTTGTAGCTAGTTGTAGCTAGTTTTAACTAGCCTGTTTTATCAACAGTTCAGTGGTTCCCAACCTAAAGGGGTCACAAGATAAATCTTAGGGGTTGTGAAGTGACTATATGGGGTAGGAAAGAGGAAGAAGAAGGAAAAAGACCCTGGAAGAGCACACATGTAGAACTGAGGAACATAGGACCCTGGGAACACGGGGACCCTTTGTCATGTTCCCATTATGTGCCATATAAATCTGGGGAACATAGGACCCTGGGGATATAGGACCCTGGGAACACAGGACCCTTTGTCTTGTTCTCATTATGTGCCATATAAATTTAGGGAACATAGGACCCTGGAAGCATATGTTTCTTTGTCATGTTCCCAATATGTGCCATATAAATTTAGGGAACATAGGACCCTGAAAGCATAGGGCACTTCGTCATGTTCCCATTATGTGCCATATAAATCTAGGGATTTAGGACCCTGGGAGCAAAGGACCTTTGTCATGTTCCTATTATCTGCCATATCAATCTGGGGAACATTGGACTCTGGGAACATAGGGCCATTTGTCATGTTCCCATTATGTGCCATATTTATCTTGGGAACATTGGACTCTGGAAACATAGGGCCCTTTGTCATGTTCACATTATGTGCCATATAAATCTGGGGATTTAGGACCCTGGGAGCAAAGGACCTTTGTCATGTTCCCATTATTTGCCATATAAATCTGGGGAACGTAGGATCCTGGGAACATAGGGCACTTCGTCATGTTCCCATTATGAGCCATATAAATCTGGGGAACATTGGACTCTGGGAACATAGGGCCATTTGTCATGTTCCCATTATCTGCCATATAAATCTAGGGAACATCGGACCCAGGGATTATAGGATCCTGGGACCATAGGGCCCTTTGTCATGTTCCCAATATGTGCCATACAAATCTGGGGAACATAGGATCCTGGGAACATAGGGCCCTTTGTCATGTTCCCATAATGTGCCATATACATTTAGGGAACATAGGACCCTGGAAGCATGGGTTCCTTTGTCATGTTCCCATTATGTGCCATATAAATCTGGGGAACATAGGATGCTGGGACCTTGGGGCTCTTTGTCAGGTTCCCTTTATGTACCATAAATCTGGGAAACATAGGACCCTAGGAACCTCGGACCCTGTTAACATAAGGCCCTTTGTTATGTTCCAATATGTGCCGCATAAATCTGGGAAACATAGGACCCTGGGAACTTAGGACCCTGAGAACATAAGGCCTTGGGACCATAGGGCCCTGGGAACTTAGGACCCTGGGACCATATGACCCTTTGTCATGTTCCTAATACTGTATGTGACCCTATAAATCTGGGGAACATATGGTGGGAATGTAGGAATGACCCCGCTCTTGCACTCAGTGTTGTGTTTGTTAGCAGCGAAGAAAGGAGAGGGGTCTAGCTAGTGTTAGCTGTCTCTCTTTCATGGGTGGAGGTGTGGTGATGGCTAATGTGCTTACCATACACATTCCACACATTACTCAGTGATGATACATGGAGTGACGTAGGGAGTACTCATTTCACAGCTGGGTCTAAACAACATCCTAAATTTTTAGTGCCGCCCACAGAGATATTGCACCAATCACATTACTAGCACAGTAACTGGCAGTCAGAAACCAAACAAGTAAACAGGTCAACACAAACTGAGCTTTTTACTCGCCTGACCAGATGCCTGTCACCTCCTGGAGTGTAACTTCAACACAAGACTTCTCTGAGACCTCTGTAGAACAGTCGTAGCCCAGTTTCACCACACTGCCGTTGTTGAGCTCAAAGCGTTCATACTTCCTACTCATGTTCCATCCAGCACTGTCTGTCGCCTCCTCAAATGTGCATTTCAGTACTGGATCAGACTTATAGCACACTGTAGTGTTTGGGGACTCAATGGTGACCATTCCTGTGTGAAGGAGGCAATATAAATACACAGCAATACAGTTATTATGATTGGGCTAAGTAGGAGGTTCTGCCTTTCAATGTCAGTCCATTGGTTTGTGAGTCCCGACAGTCATCGGTCTATCCAAGGCTTTGGTGCGGAGCAAGATACCTCAACGTTCTGGTTCAGTCTCCATGATGCATACCTGCACGTCTCAGTGGAGGATTTTTTAATGATTTAAATGTTTGGTGACTACATTGTCTTATGATAATTGATCTTAAAAACTGAAAAAAGGATGTATTTAAAAAAAATCTGCTGTAAATATCCCCCTATGGTTGCCAGAGGATGAATACGGTTGTAACAAGCTCTGGCCTTTACCACATCTCCACCAGGAAGAGGATGAACTCTTTCCAGTTTGTCAAATTTGCACAGAATATTATCTCTTAATTTACTATTCAGATTTCCATGAGTACATTCATGCTCCCAGGTGGATAAACATAATGGCCTTACATTTTTATTACCCCAACCTTAGCCCAAATGTTGGAGAACTCCAAAATCATCAATCCATGTTTGTTCATCCAACACTTTTGCACTATATTGGGGGATGTAATGAACATCCCAGCTTCTAGAGACCACTTTAGACTTTTAGTGCTGTTTACAGGCCAATGGCAGAAAAGATGTGCAAATACTCTGACACAATCCCAAGAACTGGAGAGATGACACAACCTAGTTTCACGGGAAAGGCGTATAAATACCACAACACAATTTGTTTGTACGTCATTTGTACGCCACGCAAACATCTGCAGATAGGTTTAGGCAAGAAAACCACTAAGTTAGGTTAAGGGAAAATGGTCATGGTTGGGCTGAAAATAAGTAAACCAAGTAAAACATGTATGGAGACAACTACGGAAAACACGTCACTAACGTCAAAAAAAAAAATGTGACAAACGTCACATGACAAATGCCACTGACGTAACTTACAAGACAAAACACCGATAAACAACAGTCTCGAACACGGGTCTCCGGGTTAAAAGTCGATGTTCAATGTTTGTTGGGCCCATCCACCCCACCTCACCTCACCTCACCTCACCTCACCTCACCACCCACCCGACATAAGTGTATTTTCTTGATTTTTATACTACGTCACTAAGTCTTACCGTAACATTTATACAAGGATGCGTTGACATTGCAGTCAGTACAAGATGGTTTATAAAAGACACGCAGAAATCAAGAAAGGCGTACTTATTAATGCTAAACGCCTTGCACATTATCGTGGAATTTATATGCCTTTTTGTGCCAACAAAACAAAAAGGCCGTAAGAAGAAGAAGAAGAACTAGATAGTTAAATAGATAGATAGATAGACAGACAGACAGATAGATAGATAGACATATAGACAGATAGATAGATATAGGCCTATATTACTACTGTTATTGGTACTGTTAAATAAAGTTAAACAAAGTAAATATGATTTCTAGAGCGTCAGTACTGGCATTACAGGAAAATGTAATAGCATTTAAGCAGTATGTAAACCATTCAGAAGCTGAACTCGCGCAATATCATCCATGTTTATTAGTCTTAATTGGGATCAATGGACCAATAGTATTGTTTTAGCCCACACATTTACTAATCCAATAATTATAATGACTATAAAACATATAATAATCTAAATTTGATTATATGATACTTATGCTTTTTTAATGTTCCTCAAATGTATAACTTATGTTTCCTTGCAATGGACGAACAATTTGTGGACTGTTAAAACAAGATGTTTAATTGTTTTCTGGGAAAGAGTGCTCTTGACCACAAAAATAAGAAAAAAATAATGAATCCCAGAAATCGATGGGTACTAACAAAAAATAGAGAAAATTTGTTCGCTTCCTGCATGAGGCCCAATACTAGAATTAATACAATTCAATAATTGTATTCATATAAAAAAACAGATAGATTCCTGGATTTTAAGAAAAAATAACATAAACCAAAGATAATGAGTCCTAATTCTGATGCATCTTGGCCACATTATAAGTGCAAAACACAAAATACACAGCAGATATTAGTCTATTGAGAGCATGCACTACAACAGCTAAGAAATAGTTACAGAGTCAACATGATCTAAATTAATGACAATAAACAGCAACACTTTTGTACTGACCTGAAGTGTCGACCCAAAGTACAGCTCCGAGACTGGTTTGCAGATTTTCCACAATGACTTGAAGTCTGAAAGTGTCAAATTTGATGCTGACAGCTACCTCAAAGTCGGTAACTTTGTTGTCTAGCCTTGAAGATTTGGAAAAAAACAAAGAAAGTTCATCGGTTAGTCAGAAAATATCTGTTTGTATGTTGAATTAACACATTGTTTTACTATCACACTACCATTTAATTTGATTAAAAACAATGCAACAAATTTGCACACTTTCCTAATGTATATGTTATGTTATCCTATGTTTATATTACATACGTTAGTTGTAGTAGTTAGGTGTATTTATAGTGTATTCTAATATAGTCTTTATATTGTGTATTCTATAGATATTCTATAGATATACAGTATATCTCCAGTGTTGATATGTATATTTACTGTTCCTGTGCAATGCCTGGATAACCTGCTGCTGTAACACAATCATTTTCCAATTTGGGATCAATAAAGTACATCCATCCATCCATCCATCCATCCATCCATCTATCAAAATGCTTGCAACCAAGGTGTGTCCGCTGACAAATCTACCTTTCTGATGATATGTTTAAATAATATGCAGTAGCCAATGCTCATTTTTAAGGTGTTTGTGCAAATTTTCACCTTGCTTTATTCGCGCAAATATGACTGCTGGAATATTTTTGACAGCTAATGTACCAACTCTACAAACGTTAGCTGTAGCAGCTTGTTAGCAACATATGCACTGACCAGTGTGTGCGTGTGTATTCAATTAGAACAGGGGTCAGCAACCTTTACTATCAAAAGAGCCATTTCAGGCAAAAAAAAAGAGAATAAAATCTGTCTGGAGCCGCAAAACATTTGATCATTGTGATGAAGGTAACACAGTTTATAGTCTAAGTATATAGTATATAAGTCTAATGCAGTGAGGGCCAAAGAGACAAAGTACTACAGAGTATTAGGGCCACATTGAGGGAAAACAAATCAGAGATTTCCAGAATAAAGTCATATTACGAGAAAAAAGTAGTAACATTACGAGAATAAAGTCATGACTTTACAAGAAAAAAAGAAAATAACATCAAATTAGAAACGTATGACTTTATTCTCATAATATTACGAGTTTTTTTTCTCTTGTAAACTACGAGAAAAAAAGTCATATTATGAGAATAAAGTCATAGCTTTACGAGAAAAAAAAGTCGGAATATTACGAAAATAAAATCATAACTTTACGAGAAATAAAGTCGGAATATTACGAAAATAAAATCATAACTTTACGAGAAATAAAGTCGGAATATTGCGAAAATAAAGTCATAACTTTACGAGAAAAAAAAGTTGTAATATTACGAAAATAAAATCATAACTTTTCGAGAAATAAAGTCGGAATATTGCAAAAATAAAGTCATAACTTTACGAGAAAAAAAAGTTGTAATATTACGTGAATAAAGTCATAGCTTTACGAGAAAAAGTCGGAATATTACGAAAATAAAATCATAACTTTACGAGAAATAAGGTCTTAATATTACAGAAATAAAGTAATAACTTTTCAAGAAAAAAGTTGTAATATTACGTGAATAAAGTCATAACTTTACGAGAAATAAAGTCGTAATATTACGTGAATAAAGTCATAACTTTACGAGAAATAAAGTCGTAATATTACGAGAATAAAGTCATAACTTTTCAAGAAAAAAAGTTGTAATATTACGAGAATAAAGTCATAACTTTACGAGAAATAAAGTCGGAATATTACGTGAATAAAGTCATAACTTTACGAGAAATAAAGTCGTAATATTACGAGAATAAAGTCATAACTTTACGAGAAATAAAGTCGTAATAATACGTGAATAAAGTCATAACTTTATGAGAACAAAAGAAAATAACACGTAAAATTACTAATTTATTCTCATAATATTACAACCTTTTTTCTCGTAAACCTTCGACTTTATTCTCGTAATATTAAGACTTTTTTTTTCTTAATATTATGACTTTATTCTCGAAATCTCAGATAATTTTTTTTCCTCAATGTGGCCCTAATACTCCGTCGTACCATCGTACCATAGCCCTACAACAATGATAAATAAAAATGAAAATGTAAACAAGAAACAGCTATTATAGTTATTCATTTCCATTTTTATAAATTTACAGGGAGCCACTGGAAAGGAGCTGAAGAGACGCATGTGGCTCCGGAGCCGCAGGTTGCTGACCCCTGAATTAGAATAATGGAGTAAGGAGTAAATACTTCCATTAAACAGAGACAAACACACCATCTTTGCCTGAACTGAGCCTCTCAAAAGCAGTACATCCCTATATATATATACAGTATGTACTGCCCCCCCAAAAAACTCTACCTATCAAACTCTTGAGGTCACGCTGGCCGTCCGCGGTGAGAAAGAAAAAAGCGGTAGATGACAGGATGACAGACAACGTAGTGTGACGTTATATATACATATTATATATATATATATATATATAATATAATATATATAATAAGCCGACGACCTCACGGTACCGCCAGCTGTGAGCTGTGATCTGTTTTTAAAGTCACGCACCTTGGGCGGAGGTCTGTGCTCTCCGAGTGCCATTCTAGTTAAAGGTGCCATCGCATCATTCATTTCAGGTCTTCATAGATACAAAAATAAATGACACGTAAAAGTCTTTGCAAAGTACAATACCTGTGACCGGTTACATTCAGGTACTCAAAGGCATTCAGTTTTCCAAATTCAGTCTCAAGCTTTGAAAAGAAAGAACATTAAATAATTGACATGATACTTATGTATTACAGTGTCAAACATCTCCAACAATGTATAAGCATACATTTGTGATGAGAGTGAGATGTACCTGGGTAGTTTGGACAGAACTCCACATGCCTGTATTCATTATAACTGATCCATTGATGCGAACTGTGTCAATTGCAAATATTATCATTAGTTTCAGTTTCAGATATCAACAAGCATATTTGTACATATGGAAAAAGTACAGAATGTGAATAAAATCTAACAACACAGACAGTAGTATGCATGAATACTTTCAGATTGCAGTGACCCTTATTCCAAACAAATGTGTTAATTATGTCACATCAATTTACAAAATAAATAAATCATCGAAAAAACAAAAAACATCATAGAAAATACTAGTGCAAATACTTCAAAATGTACTGCTGTAATTGCTAAATTGATTAAAAATATGTGCATTTATCATGGGTTTTTGGATATCTTGTAACTAAAGGTAATAATACACGTCTATTTAAATAAATAAAAACTTTAATTCAATTTAAAAAAAAGAAAACTATACTACAAATACTACAAAAAATGAGGAACATTTTTCACCCATCAGGACTTTTACCTTTGACTTTGGCAACGCAGAGTGGAACGATGTCTGACACATTTTGTGTGCAAGTCATTTCACGGCAACAGCTGTGATTGTAGCACACTGTGTTGCTCCAAACATACCCGGGATAGCATTTGCAACTGGTTTGATCTCCAATAATCTGGCACTCTAGAAAGAAAAGCACAGCCGTCAATTCCTTAAAGTCCCTGAAAACTTGGTTTCAAAAATCTTTCTTCATCACATTAAATATAAGAGAGAGAATATCAGAACAGTCAAGAATTCAAATCTACTTTATAAGGACTGTGTGAGTCTGGTTTAACCACATTTGATAGACAGATACCTGCCAGAGCAAGCCCACAGCCCAGTTTGATTCTTATGTTACTTAACTCTGATTGGAGCAGAGAAATAGAGCCTAGAATCCAGGCAGTATGCCAGACACGGTCATCAGGATAAGATAGCATGCGTTCATTCAACACATATTCACTCCCAACTTGTCGAATACTGGCACACAGGGTATGTCTCTTGCGTTACTTTTGGACTAATCAGGGACGGTGTGTCCATATACGCTTGTTACATGCATATTGTTCTTTCAAAATAAACTTCCGTTTTCACAGGAAGTTAGGTTTAGGCAACACAACCACTTATGCCCTGTTCAGACTACACGATATCAGCCCGATTATAGCCCGACACGGCCGAGGAAAAGTCTAGCCTGTCAGAATTGTTCGTCTTGACACGCCTAGTGTGACATCAACGACGTGTGTTCCTTTGCGTTGACCAATCAGGTGCTCTCTCCAGAGCACAGTCGCAGTAAGGTCACTTGGTAATAAACAAACATGGCGAAAAGGAGGAGGGATGCCGAGTTTGCTGCTCTCAGGTGGGACAACGAAACTGACAACCCATACCGTCCTCTCTGTGCCCCCCAGGAGCGCATCCACAACCCTTTTTTCTTTCTTTTCTTTTTCTTTTCGCCACACAAGACCGCCAGCATCACACACAACGCTTCCATGATCGTGGAATACAACGTGCCATGATCGGTCGTGGTCATACGTGTAGTCTTGCCAGTCACCCGACCAAGACACTGAAAGAGTTTATGGCGCTGTGATCGTCAGATCTGACATGGTGACCATCGTCAAAGACAAAACTATCGTGTAGTCTGATCCCGGCATAAGGTAGGGTTAGGAAACGGTCGTGGTTGATGTTAACTTCGCTGACTAGCGACTCACGAGACTGACGATACCGACGAGTCACGTGACGATTGACGTGACAAAATAAAGCAAAGTTACTTTTAGTTTCATATGGGACACCAACACCGATCTCCTGGCTGAAGGTCTACTTTTTGTTTGACCCATTCACCACCCGTCCCCACCGCCCGCCCGCCCTTGGCGGATTCTCACGCTATTAATACTATGTCACGCCCCCACTCATTTACCTGCAAAAGTACAGGGGAGTGCAGGAGACATATTTCAGGATCCTGAAAAGAAACTGGAATAACTCTGAGCATCGAGTAAGTGCTAGTGATGCGTGGGTCGACCCAGAACCCCGGGTGGATTCGAGTGAGCGTACTAGAAAATATCATGGGTTTGGGCGGGTGACAAATTGACAAAGCGACTTTCAAGTAAGTTATGAATAAATTACAGATCCATTGCGTGCAATAGTCCACCTTCTCTTGCTTGTTGTAGCTGGCAGTTTGCGGATCGGGTTGTGTTCGGGTGGCTGATTAACACATATTTTTGAGGGTCAGGCAGGTCTTTGCTTGACTTGTACAGCACTGAGTTTGTCACTGTACTTATTTTCTATTTGATATAAATAAAGTTTTCTTTCTACTGCAAGCACAGCCTAGTTTTATCAAAAGACCAGTGGTGAAATACTTATTCAAGTAAAAGTACGGAAGGAGTATCAGCAAAATGTACTTAAAGTATCAAAAGTAGAAATACTCAGTATGTGGAACAGCTCCTTTCAGTGTTAATACATTACTAGAGGATACATGTAAGAGCAGTTTAATGTTGTAGTTAAATATGGAGCCAATTTACGATACTTACGGTACTACTACTGCATCATATCATATAAGCATATCATGTGTTTTTAAGTAAATGTACTTGGTTACAGTCCATCACTGACACAATGTATTAAATATACGCTCAGTGGGCTACTTTATTTATCAACGATAGGCACAATAAAACAATACACAGCGCGATATAATACAGTGGCATGTAAACGTTTATTGATAAGGAAGCGAGATAAATGTTATTTTCGACTATGGGTCCTGGCGATGGAGATGGGTCCCAGTTTTTTTAGCAACTGGTGGTTAAAAACAGACATAGAGCCCAATAGTTTCCAACAATACAGTAACTGTGCAGTGTGTGCTGAACTGTATTGCGTGCCACCTACCTCCATCCATTTCCCACTCACTGAATTAAAGGTCCCATATTATGCTAATTTTCAGGATCATACTTATATTTTGTGTTTCTACTAGAACATGTTTACATGCTGTAATGTTCAAAAAAGCCTTTGTTTTCCTCATACTGTCGGCCTGAATATGCCTGCATTTATCCTCTGACTTAAACGCTCTGTTTCATTACGACGGAATTGCGACAAAATTGCGACAAAATTGCGACAGAATTGCGTTGCTAGGCAATAGTCCATGTGTACTTCCTGTCAGCTGATGACATTCACATACACTGCAACCAGGAATGAACTGGGACACATTTAGAATGTTTACGTTTAAATCTGTGTAAAGGGTCTAAATATTGTATATTTGTGACATCACAAATGGACAGAAATTCTGACAGCTTGTTTCAAATGCAGATTTTCTGAATACGGGCTGTGTGTATCTCCCTGTGGATTGAGTGTTTCGATACTTTCACAGTTTTTACATTATATAGGACTTGAGCCTGCTTTATAATAAAACAACATGAAAATCTCACTTTTTTACAATATGGGACCTTTAAAGAAGAGCTGTTTAAAATAATAACCAAAGAAAGAAGAGAGTGCTTCAGCACCATACCTGCTACCAGTTCACTGAAGGAGATGGTCACTGGGTGGGCAATGCCATCCTTATCGATCACTGTGAGGTTAGTCGTCGTGTTGAAAACTGACATGACGGTCTCGGCCTGCAGCGTGACATTACCTTCCACCATCAGCTCAGCAATGTAGACATCTTCAACAGCAACATGAGACAATGAAAAGGGATTTAATGCATACAAGAGCACCTTGACCGAAGTTGTTGAGAGTGGAGAGAACCACTATAAACTCAGCCTACAGCTACGATACACTTAACCACATGATACATCTCAGTGTTAAATTTTGAAATGACATGAACGCATGGTTTAAATATAAATTCGTAATTTCTTGAGCATTCATTGATGCTCAACAATAAAAACAAAAATGTGAGAGATTAGAGATTCAGACATTGCAAGAAATGAAAAGTTGAAGCACTGCTGGAAACATAAGCAGAGGACAAAGTTATTCATACTGTATGGCCAAAGGGGCCGCCATAACAGGCTAATAACCAAATAAGACTGGAAAATAAATCAAATTCACCACAAAATAAAGAAAACAACCACGAAGGTGGTCAACCTTATGCGCCTCTGTGTCACTAAAATCACAAAATTGTATTTGCGCGTGTACTCTTGACATTTCACATTGGCTACATATATACACATAACATACATGTAAAAAAATAGTGCGTAATCTGTACATGGAAAGTTTTTCTACTGATCCTATATGATAAATTGTTAACATGCTGTGGTTACGCATGACTACGTCATCTAAATTTAATTTCAGTGCATCCAGTGAAAAGGCCTAGACCCGGGGTCTGCAACCTGCGGCTCCGGAGCCACATGCGTCTCTTTAGCTCCTCTCCAGTGGCTCCCTGTGGATTTTTTAAAATGGAAATGAATAGCTGTTTCTTGTTTACATTTTAATTTTAATTTATCATTGTTGTAGGTCTATGGTACGACGGTATGACGGAGTATTAGGGCCACATTGAGGAAAAAAAATAAATCTGAGATTACGAGAATAAAGTCATAATATTAAGAAAAAAAAAGTCTTAATATTACGAGAATAAAGTCGAAGGTTTACGAGAAAGAAGGTTGTAATATTATGAGAATAAAGTCATAATATTATAAATTAGTAATTTTACGTGTTATTTTCTTTTGTTCTCATAAAGTTATTTCTTTATTCACGTATTATTACGACTTTATTTCTCGTAAAGTTATGACTTTATTCTTGTAATATTACGACTTTATTTCTCGTAAAGTTATGACTTTATTCTTGTAATATTACGACTTTATTTCTCGTAAAGTTATGACTTTATTCACGTAATATTACGACTTTATGTCTCGTAAAGTTATGACTTTATTCTCGTAATATTACGACTTTATTTCTCGTAAAGTTATGACTTTATTCACATAATATTACGACTTTATTTCTCGTAAAGTTATGACTTTATTCTCGTAATATTACAACTTTTTTTCTTGAAAAGTTATTACTTTATTTCTGTAATATTAAGACCTTATTTCTCGTAAAGTTATGATTTTATTTTTGTAATATTCCGACTTTTTTTTCTCGTAAAGCTATGACTTTATTCACGCAATATTACAACTTTTTTTTCTCGTAAAGTTATGACTTTATTTTCTCAACATTCCGACTTTATTTCTCGTAAAGTTATGATTTTATTTTCGTAATATTACAACTTTTTTTTCTCGTAAAGCTATGACTTTATTCACGCAATATTACAACTTTTTTTTCTCGTAAAGTTATGACTTTATTTTCTCAACATTCCGACTTTATTTCTCGTAAAGTTATGACTTTATTTTCTCAACATTCCGACTTTATTTCTCGTAAAGTTATGACTTTATTTTCGCAATATTACGACTTTATTTCTCGTAAAGTTATGATTTTATTTTCGTAATATTCCGACTTTTTTTTCTCGTAAAGTTATGACTTTATTCTCGTAATATTACGACTTTTTTCTCGTAAAGTTATGACTTTATTTTCGTAATATTACGACTTTTTTTCTCATAAAGTTATGACTTTATTTTCGCAATATTACGACTTAATTTCTCGTAAAGTTATGATTTTATTTTCGTAATATTACCACTTTTTTTTCTCGTAAAGCTATGACTTAATTCTCGTAATATTACGACTTTATTTCTCGTAAAGTTATGACTTTATTCACGTAATATTACGACTTTATTTCTCGTAAAGTTATGACTTTATTCTTGTAATATTACAACTTTTTTTTCCGAAAAGTTCTGACTATATTCTCGTAATATTACGACTTTATTTCTCGTAAAGTTCTGACTTTATTCACGTAATATTACGATTTTTATTCTTGTAAAGTTATTACTTCATTTCTGTAATATTAAGACCTTATTTCTCGTAAAGTTATGACTTTATTCACGTAATATTACAACTTTTTTTTCTCGTAAAGTTATGACTTTATTTTCGCAATATTCCGACTTTATTTCTCGTAAAGTTATGATTTTATTTTCGTAATATTACGACTTTTTTTCTCGTAAAGCTATGACTTTATTCTCGTAATATTATGACTTTTTTTCTCGTAAAGTTATGACTTTATTCTCGTAATATTATGACTTTATTCCTCATAAAGTTATGACTTTATTGATGTAATATTAAGATTTTTTTTCTCGGTGCTTCTCTCTCTTACCTCTCTACATTTCCCTTGGCATTGTGTTCACCATTGTACACCACTTTGTTAAAAAAAAAAATTTATTGAAGAGGAAAAATAAAGCGCTTGGTCTCTAACAGGACGGTAAGTTTAGAGTTTATTCAAATGTCCGTGTTTGTACCATCGTCTTTGGTCTCCTAACTGTCCACAAACTATTGCCTTTTTTCCCTTTTCACTGGCCCAGTTCCCCAAAATTAAGATTGTTTGCCACTCTTTCCTTGAGACCCTTTTTTTAGCTTTTACAAAACGATCATTTAGGACTCTCCGGCTCTCTTGCCCCTCAAAGGTCAGCACTATCAAGATGCTGGTGAGACCAGGCCCTTCAATACTGGCCAAATTTGGGGAAGTTTTAGGTATCTTACTGAAACGTCTTACAGTATATGACAACGTAGCCAAGCGACTCACCTGTGGCAAGGACCTGCAATGGCAAGAACAGGCAAACAACAAAATTAGTCTTTCTGTCATGGGTGTTATTCAGTCTTGTGTCAATTAGAATTGTATTTTTAATATTTATTATATACATGCAACACTCTTAAGTGCATTGAAATAGAATATTAGAATATAAAAATAAAATGTAAGTGAAAATTGATGTCCTATCAAAAAATATACACATTAGACTGAGAAGCATCTTTACCTGATAGAGGATGTACACAGCTCCTGTCAGAAACAGAAACACCCTGGAACACATTGTTACTCTGGTGTAAAAAAAAAAAAGAAAAAGGTAAACTAACATTAGAACATTAGCAGCAATTAAGGAACAAGGTGACAGAAAATGCATAAACTCACAAATGCACATATATACAGTATATACATGCCTCTATAAACAGGCATCTTCTAAACTCATGAAAGATTTTCAGGACTTTGCAAGTCTTTCGCATGTCGCACAATGTTCTTGAGTTAACTGATAATTAATGAGTTTTAAGCTAGAACAAGTCTTTAATCAGCATGTGTATGATTTTTAGACTAACTATATCAACAATTGGTCTGTATACCTTTTAGAAACACTTTGGCCTAGAAGGAGATATCTCTACAACTACTTGCCAGATTATCACAAATTCATTTATATTCAGGGTCCCTCAGAAGATGATCCCTAATCATTTGGGTGAATCTTTCGTTTTAGACCAAATGTTTCCCTTGACCAACAAATTGTACACAAATCAACTTGCCGAGAGTTTGCAGGGATGCATGCCCAAAAGAAAAGCCCACATTTCTGGTGGGAAGGAGAAACGCACCTACTTTTAAACATTATGAAAGACTTGGATATCAACAGGTTTTTGGATGTAAAAAATATCACAATGCTGACCCTTTCAAGAAGGTGGTTGCAGCAATGTAAGAGGGTGGCTGTGTAACGCACGATCGAACACCAATAGGGCAAAACCCAGAATATTTTGTGCATGTAAATGTAGTCACTGTTGCTATCTCCATTTTCGACAGTGATCTTGTTTTCTTATGTGTTGGGTGCTTGTGCCAGCTGAGACAGTCTATATTTTCCATCATGATCAGTTGGGAAATACCAACACATTCTCCCTCCTAACTCATCAAATATCGCCGCTTGACGGCGGGGACAGTGTGTCAATATACGCTTGTTACATGCATAGTGTCCTTTCAAAATAAACTTCACAGGAAGTTAGGTTTAGGCAACACAACCATTTAGTTAAGGTTAGGAAATGGTCGTGGTTGACGATAACTTAACCGACTAGCAACTCACGTGACTCACGGGGCTGACGAGACCGACGAGTCACGTGATGATGACATGACAAAATAATTCAAATAAAACATAAATAACTCGACGTTACTTTTAGTTTCAGACGGGACACTAACAACGGTCTCCTGGTTAAAAGTTTATTGACCCATCCACCACCCCTCATGCCCACATGAACGAACAGTCACGCTATTAATACTACGTCACTTGCGACCGTCAAATAACGCTGCGGGGTGGGTTTACATTGTAGTTAGTTGAAAGCCCGGTTCATCACAAACTGACGTGAAATGGTGCCTCCATGCATTGTTTTTTACGATGCTGAGGGCCACTGCCCAATCTTTGCCAAATTACCCCCAAAAATTGCCTAATCAGTCAATCAATTATTTCACAAGTTGGGAGTGAGACTGGGTTGGGAATACATATAATACTCATAGTTCAAACTCTTCAATTATAATGTCTGTGAATACACCTGTAACAGTGCAATGTTAAAAAGTACGAACAGTGCCTTTAAAAAGCCATGATAATAAACAACTTAACTTGAAAAACTTTGCTATTCACACAGTACTGTACTAATCTTTCAAACATGCACTTTTATCTGACTTGTGCTTTAGCTGTTCAAACATCAGCCAGTCTATATTTGACTATGAGTCTGACAGTGGCGCAGCTACACTTTTATAACACCAAAAACTTCCATGACACTCTTATCAGCAGCTATCTGTTTATCCTTCCGCAGAACGGGAAGCTCCTATTCTAGCTTGCCAAAACTTGTTTGCATCAATTTGAATTTGGGTTATTAATACAAACAATGAGTTGGTGTTCTTTTTTTCTGGTCCTTGTAACAGTGCACTGTTCACATCAGTGGCGGTATATACCCAGTGTGGTCAGATGGCTGTTGATGTGGTACAGGTCATGCCCACCTAATTTCCTTATTGGGTTAGGCATGGCTTCCTTTTAACCATTATTTAGCCTAACAATGGGCCACATACTTGCACGCTGACAATGTGCATACATACAGTAACCACCTACATACACACAAATGCATACATTAACAATCCTATAAGAGTTGGACACAATAACAGGAACAACTCAATGTCATAACCATTATAATTATTATAACATTCCCAAATGATAATGGAAACCGATTACGGTTACAGTGATAAAGATCTTATATGAATCAAAAAGCTTGGGAAATAATCATTCTAACTAACACTCTAAATCTATTTTTTGTTTTACTTTATCTACCCATAATACTTTGCCTCACGTTAACCCATCTGCCTCCGGCTGGCTCTACCTGAGGCTGGTGCTGCATGCACATTTAAATCATGACAGGACCAAGAAAGTAATTTTCTGTCAATGAAAAACGTAATGGTAACATTGAAACGGTCAATAAAATTCAGTAAAAAAGTGAAGCTGTCCGTTTCATTACTTTATAATCATGTAATAAATACAAAAAAATGTCAATTAGATGGTAATCTGTGTGAGAAATAGCCTAAAGAAAAATAAAAAAAAATGGTTAGTTTAATCATCTGCATAAAGTTATATCAATTTGACACAGCAGACGTGATCACTATAAGAGGTATCCACTGTGTTGTTATTATATGTTCTTATTTTTTAAGCTTACAATGTCCAGAATGTACTATGTTTTTTAAATTTTCTTTTGAATTGCACATTGACCATAAACACAATTTTAACAAAAACTAAACATTGTAAGCGTCACAAACTTCACAAAACTAGAGGTCAAATATCAGAATTTTTAGTATTTCTGTAGAAATCCGCACTGCATTCATCATTCAACATATTACCTCAAGATTTGGAAATCGTTTTTTTCAGAGAGATAGAAAGAGCCATTTCCCCAATTAAAGTAAAAGTAAATCACCCATACACTTACTCGGATTCTTCGGCAGCAGTCACTTATTCATGTAAGTCGAGAAATGTCCATGCAGTCCAACTTGATGATATTAAAAAAAAATGTTCTTTGGCCTGTGAAAAAGTACACTTCTTGTTAACAAAATACAGGTTCCTTATTATTCATATTAAGAATAGCATGTACATTTTTTGTACTGAATGGTAAAGCATTTCATTTTGACGTCTGGTGGTTTCTGTTGCAATAACAAGGAGAGCTCTCAGGTTTAAACAAGACATCCCAATTGTATGGTGCTATTTATACCTTCGTATTAGGAAATAATAGGCCTACTGTCTGTAAGAAAGTGCTACGTGGTAAGATCTAGCCTCTGTAAAGATCTCATCTTTCTCCCAAAGATAAAAATATAATAATAAAAAGCTCTTACCTTGGCTTTACACTTGGCATCGCACAGAAAGCAGATGATTAACCTGCTGCATTTAGCAAACAGAAATCTGACTGTGCTCCATATCTATCGGGCACACATCAGAACTAGAGTCAAAGTAAGTGAGCAGATCTGTCAGAAAGACGGGGTTAAGCTGGACAGGGTGTATGTGTACGTTTGTGTGTGTGTGTGTGTGTGTTTGGGGGTGGTTGTTACGGGACACACTTATGTCATGACTTTGTGTTGGAAGACCATTTGCATTGATGGCATGTCTCCATGCCAGCTGGACTGGTCAGCATACACACAGAGCCTATCAGCTTTCCATGGATATTTGTTTATCAAATCAAGCATTCTCCTTCAGGAGGTCACAGAGCAGCTGCTCCGTCTCATGAAACCAGATGAGTTTGTGCTCTCTTTGAGTCCTCATAAGTCCTCTTTTAACTAAAAATGTTTCCAATCCAGCGAACACCACCATCACCGACAAATAGCCAATCACATGCCACAACCAGATCAGACTTATGAGCAGTGGTGGAAAGCAACTACCTACTCAAGTACTGTACTTACAAAAACAATTGCTATTATGTAGCGGGAGAGGGGTGGTATTCCGAGAAAAAAAAACTCTACGATTAAGGTCATAAATTTAGGAGAAAAAAACTTGGATATTCACTGAGATTAAAGTCACAAATTCACGAGAAGTGTTTTTTTCTGGGGTCAGGGAACCACATACCCTAACCCTAACCCAAGGGTCAGCAACCTTTAATATCAAAAGAGCCATGTTAGGCAAAAAAATAAAATGAAAATCTGTCTGGAGCCGCAAAACATTTGATCATTGTGATGAAGGTAACACAGTTTATAGTCTAAGTATAAAGTATATAAGTCTAATGCAGTGAGGGCCAAAGAGCAAATGTACGACAGAGTATTAGGGCCACATTGAGGGAAAAAACATCTGAGATTTCCAGAATAAAGTCATAATATTAGGAGAATAACGTCATAACTTTAGGATAAAAAAAAGTCGTAATATTACAAGAATAAAGTCATAACTTTAGGATAAAAAAAGTTTTAATATTACGAGAATAAAGTCATAACTTTTGGATAAAAAAAGTCGTAATATTACGAGAATAAAGTCATAACTTTACGAGAACATTTTTTGAAAGATTACGAGAATAAAGTCATAAGTTTACGAGAAAAAAAATCGTAATATTATGAGAATAAAGTCATAACTTTACGAGCAAAAAATTTGTAAGATTACGAGAATAAAGTCCTAACTTTACGAGAAAATAAATCGTAATATTACGAGAATAAAGTCATAACCTTTCGAGAAAAAAAGAAAATAACACGTAAAATTACTACTTTATAATATTATGACTTTATTCTCATAAAATTATGACTTTTTTCACATAAGCGTCTGACTTTATTCTCATAATATTACGACTTGTTTTCTCCTAATATTATGACTTTGTTATCTAAATCTCAGATTTATTTTTTTTCCTCAATGTGGCCCTAATACTCCGTCGTACCGTCGTACCATAGACCTACAACAACGATAAATAAAAATGAAAATGTAAACAAAAAACAGTTATTCATTCCCATTTTTATAAATCCACAGGGAGCCACTGGAGAGGAGCTGAAGAGCTGCATGTGGCTCCGGAGCCGCAGGTTGCTGACCCCTTCCCTAACCCTTTGCAAGGTTGGATCAACCTCATCAGACTACATGCCCCCGCTTGCCGTATTATGTCTGCCGTGGATGATCTTATCAAATTATACTTTGCAATTGGATTTAGCAATAAGGAAATACCATAGACTGTATATAAGAAGCGGACGTAATCACCGTGACGTCACCCGTTGGTTCGTGGACTGCCGTTTTGAAGCCTCGAGTTCGTCATTTTGGCTGACGCCATCTTGGCTTTTTGCAACCAGAAGTGACACGAGAGAGTAGAGCTAAATACAACCGAATGCTGAATAAGACATTTTGAGGCGACCAGAATGTCATAATTAACTTTCATGAACTGAAAACACACTGTGAAAGGGTTAAAGTTAAGACGAAAACACGGACAACGCCGTGGTAGCGACCTGCTGCGCCCTAAAGCATCCCCTGCTTTATGGTCTATCTGACTCTAAATGACCATAATTTAATAAATGAACATCATGCTGTATTGAAAAAGACTTGAAACTAGCGATTGAGACCATAAACTCATGTTTACAATGTTTACTGAGGTAAAAAATCAAGTGAGAAGTAGGCTCATTTTCTCATTGACTTCTATACAATCAGACTTCTTTTTAGCAACAAGAGGAGTCGCCCCCTGCTGACTGTTAGAAAGAATGCACGTTTAAGGCACTTCAGCATTGGCTTCACCTCTCAGTCCCGTAGGTAGCTCACCGGGGAAATACTCAGGATTTTTTCCCAGAAAAAAAAACTGTTTCGAGTTTTTTTTCTCGTGAATTTATCACTTTAATCTGGGAAATTCTTGGTATATTATACCCTCCCCCGGTTCCGTAATTATTTTGGAGTAATTGCTTACATGTTAATGCGTCAATAATGATAATCCAATATAATGATGTAACATTAACAGCCCAATTTGGGTGCATAGTGACTACTTTTATACTTACATTTGGCTACTTATTGTACATACTTTTACTTAAATAAGGTTTTGAATGCAGGATTTTTACTTGTAACAGAGTATTTTTTAAATTGTGGTTACTTTTTAAGATCTGAATACTTCTTTCACCATGGATTATGATAAAACATAAAGAAAGTATCGACTACTATGGGGTACTACAAAAGTACAGTAATACGAGAAGGAAGTTCGACTGAGCTTACAACTAGGAAATATGAAATATAGCAACTAAGCAAGAGTGAAACGATTACACTGCAAAATGTAAGCTAGAGACTATCACCATATCTAGCCTCAAAAAAACCTTTGAACAATGCATGTTAAAGTAGTTTTAGACATAAAATTTAACAACATCTTGCTTTAAGAGAACAAACCCAACCATAGGGAAAACAAAGACAACTCCTTTCTTTGCAATTTCTCATGCCTTCCTTGCTCATTTAAATGTCTCTAGTTAAGTCAAGCCACACGTTAGATCAGGGTCAGGCAGAGGGTGAAGTGTTTGGAGGGCAGTTAAATTGACTGTAAATTGTGTTTAACTCTTTATCGTCTATGACAAGAGCAAACACAGAAATCATCACCTGTCTCTTCTTTTTACGGCCCATTATTTATGCTGGCAAACTAATACATGTTGGGTATTTGCATAGCAGCAAAAATGATGTAATGATCCTTGTAGACTTGAGCTCTGCTACAAGCAGCTGTCTGTAGGTATAGGCCCTGTACCTTTATTGGAAACTGTCCAATAAAACAGTAGCGGCTAAGGCAGGAAATGCTATTTACTGGCTATATGAACTCTTGATCACCGTGAACATTTTTAAATTAGTAATGAAATCCAAATGTACAGGTTTATATTACGGTGTTTTTTGAAGTATCAAACAGGGACAACTTATCAAAGTTGTTCTTCATTTAGTGAGACAGTTTTCATTTATGTTCTCTAGAAATTTATGTTGTATGCTGGTTTGAGTTAGGTGACAATGGTTTGAAAATGACATAATGGTGAAACAAGTGGTTTAGTTTTCTACATCAATATTTTGACCTTTGTTGTGGCCAAATTAGTGCAGCTGGATACAATGTTCTTCATTGTTAACCTCGTAGCACTGCTGGGAAGGACTACAATATCAGGCTATGCAAATCACTCAACAGCCGTGTAAGGACAAACAGCACAAGAATAACCTCAGGCTGAATAGGACGGCTACAGTTGGTGTGTTGTTTGCTGACCCAGTCTGCTCTACAGTGCTTTGTTTGAGACATTAGAAAAATAATTATGTATATTTATATGCAGGAGTTTGTTTTTTAAGTATCAAGATGTGCTGTGTTTAAGCTCCCACATCAGTCTTTTTTGACATGTAGAATATTAAAGGGCCCATATTGTAAAAAGTAAAATTTTCATGTCTTTTATATTATAAAGCAGGTTTAAGTGCTATATAAATAATGTTAAACTATGTAAACGCTCAATATATGGAGAAACACACACGGACCGTATTCAGAAATTGTGCGTTTGAAACAAGCCGTCAGGATTTCTGTCCATTTGTGATGTCACAAATCTACAATATTTAGACCATTTCACAGTTTTAAACGTAAACATACTAAATGTGTCCCAGTTTTTTTCCTGTTGCAGTGTATGTGAATGACATCAGATGACAGGAAGTAAACATGGACCCAAGCTGTTTCCTAGCAACGCAATTCTGTTGCCATTCCGTTTACATGCACTAAAACGGAGTGTTTCAGACAGAGGGTAAATACAGGTATATTCAGACAGACACTACGAGGAAAATAATGTGTTTTTTGAGCATTAAAGTATGTTCTAGTAGAAACCCAAAATACAAGTATGAACCTGAAAATGAGCGTGATATGTCTCCTTTAATCTGGGCGTGATGTTACTGCAATGTATTTACTTTCCACTATCCACTGTTACATGATGTCAGGTTGAAACATTACAATACTGATACACCTTCAGTTATTTATTAATGTGGCCTCTGAAGCATTTCAACCACATCTACTGATCATATCCTAAAACCACAGAGCTGTAACTCTTACTAAGATTTAATGGCATTGTAGACAAAGCTTTATTTTTTTTAAGGATGGTGCAAAAGAATGTGACAGATTAACAGTAAAGGAGGCACTGATATACAAGGTTAGATGGGTTTTTGAAGGGGTTTCATTTTAATCACTAATACATTTTCATTCATCACCAACATATCATTTGTAGAATTGACACATATGCTGTTTTTTTACAAATTCTTTGTAAGACTTTGCCAAATACAAAATAAACAGCAGATAAAAATGAAGAAATGTTATAAACTACATGGAGAAACCTCAAATGTTTAAAGTGCAGAAAACTACTAAAGAAGCATTTTTTTTTTTTTACAATTTAAAAAAAAAAAAGTGCAGTAAATAACTTCAGTCAGTTGGACTTCAGCCTGTAGCCTGGAAGGACTGACTATATAATATGAGTGTGCCAGTCGATTGTGGAACTTGTTTTGCATAAGTGTGCTGAATGCTAATGAACTTATTTGCTACTTTCACTGTGCTGCTTTGTTTTTAAATCCCAAGCTACAAAAGCTATATAAGGTAGCAAAATCCCTTTGATTGACAAAAGATACGGCCAATTAACTATTTAGTATCTGCACACTTTTTCCCAAACGAATGTATGATCTAAATGTAACGAAACTTGTCATACTAGCTTGTCGCAAAGGAGGTTAAATAACGCTCCAAACTTATGCTAAATTTTGGAGAGGAAAAACTGGCATGGCCATTTTCAAAGTGGTCCCTTGACCTCTGACCTCCAGATATGTGAATGTAAATGGGTTTTATGGGCACCCACGAGCCTCCCCTTTACAGACATGCCCACTTTATGATAATCACATGCAGTTTGGGGGCAAGTCATAGCCCACTGACACACTGACAGCTGTTGTTATCTGTTGGGCTGCAGTTTCCCGTGTTATGAGCATATTTTTTATGCTAAATGCAGTACCTGTGAGGGTTTCTGGACAATATTTATCATTGTTTTGTGTTGTTAATTAATTTCCAATAATATATACAGTACATACAATTGCATATTTGCCCACTCCTATTTTGATAAGAGTGTTAAATACTTGACAAATCTGTCTTTAAGGTACATTTTGAACAGATAAAAAAACGTGTGATTAATTTGCAATTAATCGCAATTAACTATAGACGATCATGCGATTAATCATGACTAAATATTTCAATTGATTGACAGCCCTTATTTTAACAGTTCATCAAACAGGTAGCAAACTCCTGAACTGCTGAAGCAAATACTGGCCTTTCTTCTAAAATTCCTGCATTAAGAATTCAGCTCTTTCTAAAACACTAATGAAAGAATGTTAGGACTGCATGATGGAGCTTCAATAAAGCCTAGTGAGACTATTTGGTAGAGAATATTGTACATACACACACACACAAATTTTGTCAGATGACAGTAACATGTTTCTAATACAAACATGAATGTACACCGATCAGCCATAACATTAAGACCACTGACAGGTGAAGTGAATAACGTTGATTATCTCGTTACAATGAAACCTGGCAGTGGGGGGATGTATTAGGCAGCAAGTGAACATTTTGTCCTTGAAGTTGATGTGTTGGAAGCAGAAAAAATGGTCCAGCGTAAGGATGTGAGCGACTTTGACAAGGGCCAAATAGTGCTGGCTAGACGACTGGGTCAGAGCATTTCCAGAACTGCAGCTCTTGTGGGATGTTCCCGGTCTGCAGTGGTCAGGACCTACCAAAAGTGGTCCAAGGAAGGAAAACCGGTGAACCGGCGACAGGGTCAGACCCGAGGCTCATTTATGTACGTGGGGAGCGAAGGCTAGCCGTGTTGTCCGATCCAATATGAAGGAACTGGCCTTCTACCTCCAAGAGGTCAAGGCCCAGTTACGTGTTGGTTAATCTTGTGTGACAAAGAGAATTTCCAAACAGTTGAGTTAAAGCATAATGATTCAATTTATTCCGAACAATCAATGTTGCATAAGTAAAAATAAAAGAGTTTACAGATATCTGGATCCAATCAACGTGTCCCTGACAACATACAGTGCATGGGTCAGTTCGCGAAGTCTGAACCCCGAGCTATCCCTGATCCAGCCTATTCATGGTTTACACAATATTAATATTCATGAGCTTATGGCACGTGATGTTTCTGCTGCATGTCTTCTTCTTTGTTATCTCCTTCTGGCTCCTTCCTCTCTTTGACCTTGCAAAAGAAAAACAGCACCTGCCTCCCTTTCCTCGCAATCACTCCATTCACAACAAATCCAACAGTCAGGTTATTGCAGGTCATTGTAAGCACTTTTGTACATAATAAATCCAACAGACCCTCTTTTGAACTTAACTAAGTTCACCTACAGATAATGTTACATACAGATATATTTATTATAAGCATAGATAATGTTACGTACAGATATATTAATTATAAGCATCATCACACAACCTCTTCAGGATCAACATCTTCACTATCCCCCACCATTTCCAGGAGACCCTGTCTCTCAGCTTGGAACATGGCCATCTGATAAGAAGGAGGTGCATCCGGATGCTTTCGTTGCACAGCAGAAATAATCACACGCTCAGTGAGGTGGCGAATACATGGAATACAGCAACAACCGCATAATACTAAGCATGCACACACAGCAAGGATTGAGGAGAATAGAGATACCACCATGGACTTCCATTTCCCAAAGGTACGGTCTAACCAGTCGTTAATGGGGCTGTTGATACCTGAGTCATCGTGCATGGATTCAGACAGCGTCCGGAGCCCCTCTAGCGCCTTAGTTACAGTCCCGTCCGGCGCTGTATTGTTAGGGATGAAAATACAACATGAGTCTTGGAACATTGAGCATACACCGCCTTTCTCTGCCAGCAGCATATCTAATGCCATTCTATTTTGGATCACCATCAGTGACGTAAGAGCCATTTGTTCAGCTAGTCCGGCAATTGCATCACGGGTTAGATTAGTCAAACGGAGAACATTATAGTGGATGTAGTTAATGCGGTCAACATTTTTGTTAGGAGTGATAGGGATCAGAGCACTTATTATAGGTATGTTTTCAAAACCTGCAGCTATTTGGTCAGCCAGTTTATATTCATTAGGGGAGCTACCTCATTACATCATTCTTTATAATCTTGGTTTAGCCTTCCCCCCCTTGTAGCCCACTCCTTCCACCCTGCTTCTGAAAATAAAGCATTGTCTATTGTTAAAAAGAGTTACTTGTGATTAGCTAGTTTTAGCAGAGTGCAGAGGCGAGGATGATAAGTAATGTATCTAAACTAATACAGTCTGTGCTTTCCCAGGTTATTCAGATTTATCTGAGTACACAAATTCTACACAAGGGTCATGGTATTTTCTCTCACATTCCCTCCTTTTATCATGAATAACTAAAATGGTAACTGAAAACACGAAAATACATGATGAATTGCATTAAGATAGTAATATGAAATGAAAACATTAAACATATATGATATATATAATATTAAAACATTATAGCTGAAAATATTTAAAATACATGACAAATCACATTAAGAAAGTTTGTACAGAAGAACGAGGACAAGAGAGGTAAACACAAATGCTACAGCAAACGCTACTAGCAGTTTGCCGTACTGCATGATGCTTCTAGTTTGTTTTCCTGCGCGCAACTGAAAAACTTTTATCTGGGTGGTCCTATTTTATACTGGTTTGGGAAAGGAAGTGAAATTTCTCTCTGGTGGATTCTCCCCACCCCTGGTTTCTCTTTTTATCTATTTTAGCATTTATTCTAAGCAACAAGTTTTAATACAATGTGATATATAATGTTTTTCAAAAACCACCTAGATGAGTCCACCTAAACAACCATGTTAGCCTGATTTAACTGTAAATACAGGCAAGACCTTGTAACCTTCTTTCCCTTATGTGTATCTCATCACAGTCACAGTTTATACAGTATATGAAAAATAAAAAATTATACGTGACCCTCTTTTCACGTAGCCTGGGCTCCTTGTGGGGCTGCCTCCTCTGCTTCAGGTCCTGTCCTGCTGCTGGAGCACTGTGTTAGGTGCCACCAGTTGAGTCCTTTTCCTGCAAGCTGCACAGCTGTTGCAGTTCTGGCCAGAACCTTGTGTGGGCCTGTCCAACGTGGCTCCGACCACTTCCTCTTTAACACCTTCAACCAAAGGTGTTCCGGGGGTCCGGGGTCAGGTCCTGGAACGTCCTCTGTGACAGGGGTGACAGGTTTGTCACCTGTATAGGAGAGAGCTGACACAAGAGCATTAACCTTCAAATAGTATGGTCTGTAACCGAGGTCAGGAAGGGGAGAGGGGTTTTGGGACGGCCCTGGGAAAGGTCGGCCACACGTAAGCTCAAATGGTGTGAGTCCTGTTATTGTGGATGATACACAGTGCCAAATTTGTGTTGTAGTCCCAGGGCCTTTTCGACAGATTGCAGGTCTTTATTTTTGAAATGTGAACCATTATCTGACCTGATCAATTTAGGAAACCCATGTTTCGGAATGTACTCATTCACCAGACATTTAATGACTGATTTTGCGTCCTCTTTTCCCGTAGGGTAGGCCTCCACCCAACGTGAAAATGCGTCCACAATTACTAGGAGGAATCTTTTCCCCCCAGCCCTTACTCCCATATCTGTGAAATCCATAAAGATTTCCTGTCCCGGGGCAGTGGGAGAAGGATGTTTTCCTGCCCCAGGAGTGACGGTAGGTCTGATGTTACATGTACTACATACGTCACACTTAGTCAAGAAGTCAGTTATAGTAGCATGTTTCCGGGGAATCCACCAGTGGCGGAGATCTCGTAACATCTGTTTGTGGCTTTTATGGTCAAGTCCATGAGTCTGAGTCAATATTGAGGACATCCAACAGGGGGCATAACTATTTGATCTCTGTTATACCATATACCATCAAACTGTTCTATAGCTCCCTTATCTTCCCAGATGGTTCGTTCTGCTGCTGTGGCAGATTCCTGAGCTTGTATGATGGAGAAATCAGTTATCTCAGAACCGAGATCTGCTGTGGTCATGACCATCATAGTAGGTAAATACCCTGCCGCCTTTTTAGCGGCTGCATCCGCTGCTTCGTTTCCTATACTCTCTAAGTCAGTGCCCTGACTGTGTCCTTTCACTTTGATCACAGCTACCCTCTGTGGTAACTGGATTGCTTCCAACAACTCTTTCATCAATTCCTCATGAGCCATAGGTTTATTCTGACTAGTCTTAAAACCCGCTTGCACCCAGCCAGACATATCTCTGTGAATTGCATTGCACACATACGCAGAGTCTGTGAAAATATTCACTGCCTTCCCTTCCGCTAACCGCAGAGCACAAACTACAGCCGTAAGTTCTGCTGCCTGAGCAGATTGTTTCCCATCAAGAGGACCGTGATCGAGAGTACATGGTTCCTCTTTTGCTGTATTCATAGACACCACAGCATAACCTGCTTTTAACCCTTCGGTGGGATGACGGAAACAGCAACCATCTGTAAATAAGCTAAGGTCAGTTTCCGTTAAAGGGGAGTTTTCTAAGTCCAGCCTTAGTTTTACAAAGGGCAGCGATTTTTCTGCACAGAAGTGCTTCTCGCCATCAGTCATATTGTCAGCCATATTACAGCCCTCATGTACAAAGGAGATGTGTGGTTTCGAGAGTACTTGTAAGATCTTGGTCTGTCTGAGGGGGGTGAGAGTGAAACAGGAGGATGTGACATATGTTACAGTGCTGTGAGAGGTCAGAATCTGTAGAGGATGGTGCATGACTATATGACCTACTTTGTCTACAATTTTTGCCAGAGCAGCTGCATATCTGACACAGGGGCTGGCTCTCTGTTCTTGTGTGTCTAGCAAAATGCTACAATAGTACAATACGTTCCTATCTCCTCTGTGTTTCTGATATAAGACACCATGGGCTGTACTAAGCTGCTCTGAGACATCCAGATGGAATGGTTGAGAGTAATCTGGGAGAGCGAGTGCTGCGGCCTCTGCCATTTCCTGCTTGAGGTGGATAAACACCTCCTCGGCCTCTGTAGACCATTCTAGCTCAGCGGTGAGATTTCTCATTCCAGCCATGGTTACCATTTGTCTGAGTAACTGAGTGCCGCCTGCATAGTTAGGGATGTATTGTCTTGAATACCCAGTCAGCCCTAAGAATGATAACATCTCTTCTACTGTCTGTGGTTTCAGATGGTGGAGTATTGAGTCACGATGAGCTGGAGACATTGCGGTGCCCTTTGCTGACACCATTCTACCTAGGAACGAAACTTGTGTGCGGCAACACTGAAGTTTTTCCTTTGAGACTTTGTAACCGTAGTTATGTAACCTCAATAACAATGCATGAGTTAGTGACAGGCATACCTCAGCCGAGGGTGCGGCCACTAACAAGTCATCTACATATTGTACAATACAACACCCCTCAGGGAGTTCAAGGCCGGCTAAGTGAGTTCTCAAGGTTTCGTTAAAAATAGAGGGGGAGAGTATAAACCCCTGTGGTAACACATTATGTGTCAGCCTTTGGCCTTCATATGTAAATGAGAAAATGTCCTGTAAATGATCTGCTAAGGGCAGGCAAAAGAAGGCGTTAGCCAAATCTATACATGTGAAAGATGTATGGGCTGGGGTGAGCATCGAGAGAGCAGAGTGGGGGTTCGGTACTGGTGTAACAAGAGTCAAAACCAGCTCATTGATGGCTCTTAAATCATGAGTCATTCTGTATGAGCCGGAGGGTTTGATTACTAGCAAAATGGGAGTGTTCCACTGAGAGTAAGATTTTCTTAATACTCCCGCCTTTATCAGTCCTTCAATCGTAGGGGAGATACCCTGGGCTGCTTCCACTTTATGCTTATACTGAGGTCTCCAGATAGGGCAGTAAGTATTCATCTCGAAAGTTACCGGTTCCATGCTGTACCTGCCAACATCAAAGGGGCCCGTAGACCACAGTGAGGAAGGGAGAGCTGCCAACATGGAAGTGGCTCCTTCACCATCTAACATCTCCCTACCGTGGTGGCGTGTTAGTAACTCATGTTTGCAAATACCTGACACTGCATTGTAAAAGGAGAGTCTATATATGTTAGAGGATGGTGAGATTGAAACCCCCAAAAGGGAAGTGGGAACCCAGTCTGTCAGAGCGACTGCTGCTTTAACCATGGGGCCTAAGTCTTTAGCCTGATGTTTTGGAGCTATGGCTAGGGACACATGGGGAACAGCTTCTTCTGACATGCGATACCATTGTTCTTGTGCTGGGGTTAGTTTTACTGCGGCTGCTACTCCTGCTGGTGCTATATAAACATCTCTTACTCCTATCCCCCAGGTTGTATCTAACAGGTTCTGTTGGAACTCATCTTGATACGTAAGATCATTATTTCTGTCATAATTCAGAGTGCAGTGGGGAGGATCGGGAACAGGGAGGTAAGGGTGTAGAGCCCTAATCCATGGTTGCCACATGTTGTAAAAGTCAATCAGAGGGTTTCTGTCGGCTAGCAGGGCCCAATATATGTCTGCACAGGGTGGTGGGGCATCAGGTGAGGTATCAGGACTCAACATGCACATGCGATCAGCACTGGAGGGGGAGGAGCACACCATTTCTTCTCCTCCGGGGAAACTCACTATCACAGCTTCTGGTGAACAATGTACAGAAGCCCCCAGTGCTGCCAAAACATCTCTTCCCAGGAGATCACGTGGACAATCAGGTGCATACAAAAAGGGGTGCTCCATCACCTGTCTCCCAAGCCGGACAGGAAGGGGAACAGTAAAAGGCAGTCTTTGTTCAGTGCCGGAAAATCCCAAAACGGAAACATAGTGAGAGGAAAGGGAACACATAGGTTCAGCTAAGGTGGAGTAACGTGCTCCCGTATCCACCATGAACCATCTTCGTTTTCCGTTCACTGTCAACTGGAGACAGGGCTCTGCCAGCCCCTGCCCCTCCATCTCCGTCGGGCACCCCTATGGGAACATTCCTGGTGTATATGGACCAGGTGGAGGTCCCTGCGCAGAGTACCCGCTGTATGCCTGCATTGGAGCTAGCTGTTGGTTTGGTGGATTCTGTATTGTTGATATGACTGCTGTGGAGGCCCTCTCATCTGCTGTTGTTGTTTCTGAGGACAGTCACGTGCCCAGTGATCCGGGCTTCCGCAGATGAAACAACTGCCTCCTCTTGGTTGGGCATACCCCCTCCCCCTGCCTCCTCCTCCTCTCCCTCTGCCTCTATTCCGGCCTTCATGATAAGGGGGCTGCTGATATGGGGCAGCTTGGTAAGGAACATGATACTGGGGTTGATACATAGCCTGTGGCGGGCCCTGCAGTGGATAAGCGTTCTGTGGCGGGGCTGGAGCTGGTGTTAAAATTTGAGCCATCTGGGTATCTTTCTCTTAACTCCTTCCGGAGCATGTTTTAACAGAGCTAGTCTGAACAGAGACTGCTGTGATTCTTTATCTGTGTTCACCCCCGGATAGTTGGAAACATGCCAACGCACTGACTCCTCTGTTTGTCACCTTTGTCTTCGTACTTTCCATAAACTTTATGTGACCTAGTTTTGGGGGGTGTATATGGTCTCGCCTCTTCGTCCCCACCCTCCCGTCTCCTATGTATCCCTCTTTTGGAGTGCGTTCTCATGGTTCCCTCTATAGTGATAGGAATGTTTTCGTCTTCATCATCATCACCCTCCTCTACTGCTCTACTAGCCTCGTCATCAGCGTCCTCATCTACCTCTCCACTAGTGTGGACATCATGATACTCTGCACGGGATCTCTCTGTGTCTCTCTCAGTTCTCTGCATCCAATCACCTATGTCCGGACTCTCTGTGTGGGGTTTGGGGGTAGATTGAGCTCTCCCTCTTACGCCTCCATTACGCAAGTCTGGTGGTAACATGGCTTGTCCTAACCTGTATTGTTCAGCCTGATCTCTCAGTTCTTCCCTTAGCCTGTCTATTTCTCTGGTTACATCAGACATACTACCCGCCTCTGAGGCTGAACCTGCTCCTCGTTCTTTTTCTATTTCCTCTTCTAGTTCCAAAGTACCACCTAACACTTGAAACAATGGTGCCATAACTTCGTTTGTATAATCACTGTCCTGTGGGGTTGGTACCGGACTAGGGGTAGGAGGAGGATAAGGAGGGGGGTTGGGATGTGGGCCAGGTGGGTACTGCTGATGGAGGGACATGTAATGTGGCGGCTGGCTAGTATGTGGGTTTGGTGGTGGGGGTGCGCTAGGACTGGGTGAGGGTTTCACTAGTGGTTTTGCTTCAGCGGTTTTTGCGTGGGTGGCTTTCGTCTGGCTGCCTAAGGCTGATAGTGCAGCCATCTGTATCACATTATATTTTACCAATTTACTTGCCAACTCGTCTTCTTTCTTCCTCAATCTCCTCCTTACAAACATATGTCCCTTTTCTTTGTCTTGTCCTGTTTGCAACAGCTTTCTATGAACCACCTGTATTAATGCTCTCATCACTGGCATGAATTTGGCTTCACTTCCCGTGGCTGGAAAATGCTCTTCCTTCACTGTCATGTTATACCACTCATCTAGGTCTTGAGTCTCTTTATTTCTAGTCTTGGGATCAAATGTACAGATTACATTGGTCCTGACTTTAGCCCATTGCTGTCCAAATGATAAACGGGGAGGCCCGCAGCCACCCCGTTCCTCACAGTCTTTGTCAAATTCTCCGTCCATTCTGTCCAGTACTATTTCACACAGGTTTATTCAGTTTATGACAGTAACTAGATTCAGAGTAAATGGGTCGCTATGCCCCTCGCTGTGATCCTACCAACATAAGCTTCTACTGGACACTTTGATGTTCCAGCGATGTTGGCCAAGTATCAACAGTAAGTTTTAATTTTCCTCTGAATACTAGTTATTAATGTACACTCATACAGGCGCTTCAAGCGCTATTTTTACTAAACTCTAACATCCTAGACGTTACTAAAAGGGCAACTTTCCTCCTTTTAGTTTTCAACACTAAACTCTAACGTCCCAGACGTTACTAAAAGGGCAACTTTCCTCCTTTTAGTTTTCCAGACGTTACTAAAAGGGCAACTTTCCTCCTTTTAGTTTTCAACACTAAACTCTAACGTCCCAGACGTTACTAAAAGGGCAACTTTCCTCCTTTTAGTTTTAAACAGAAAGTCTTTACTTTTGCAACATTTATCACTACAAAGGAGATTCAGCACAACAAGAGAGATAATTTAGAGTAAGCCAATATGCAGAGTTCGATACAACAGGTTCTGCTTACCTTAAGATTTCAGGGCCCTTTCTCTCTCTCGCCGGTCTGTCCGTCCTTTGGACACGCTTCTCAATGCCGAAGATCACGTCGGGGTCACCAATTGAAGGAACTGGCCTTCTACCTCCAAGAGGTCAAGGCCCAGTTACGTGTTGGTTAATCTTGTGTGACAAAGAGAATTTCCAAACAGTTGAGTTAAAGCATAATGATTCAATTTATTCCGAACAATCAATGTTGCATAAGTAAAAATAAAAGAGTTTACAGATATCTGGATCCAATCAACGTGTCCCTGACAACATACAGTGCATGGGTCAGTTCGCGAAGTCTGAACCCCGAGCTATCCCTGATCCAGCCTATTCATGGTTTACACAATATTAATATTCATGAGCTTATGGCACGTGATGTTTCTGCTGCATGTCTTCTTCTTTGTTATCTCCTTCTGGCTCCTTCCTCTCTTTGACCTTGCAAAAGAAAAACAGCACCTGCCTCCCTTTCCTCGCAATCACTCCATTCACAACAAATCCAACAGTCAGGTTATTGCAGGTCATTGTAAGCACTTTTGTACATAATAAATCCAACAAATAGAAGAGCTACTGGAGCTCAAATTCCCGAAAAAGTTATTGCTGGTTCCGATAGAAAGGTGTCAGAACACACAGTGCATCGCAGTTTGTTGCGTACAGGCACCGGTTAGGGTTACCCGTGCTGACCTGTGTCCACCGCCAAAAGCGCCTACAACGGGTACGTGAGCATCAGAACTGGACCACGGTGCAATAGAAGAAGGTGGCCCGGTCTGATGAATCACGTTTTCTTTTACATCATGTGGATGGATTGAGTTGGAGGTGTTGACTCGGCCTCCAAATTCTCCAGATATCAATCTGATCGAGCATCTGTGGGATGTGCTGGACGAACAAGTCCGATCCACGGAGGCCCCACCTCGCAACTTACAGGACTTAAAGGATCTGCTACTGACGGCTTGGTGCCAGATACCGCAGCAGACCTTCAGAGGTCTAGTGGAGTCCATGCCTCGACGGGTCAGGGCTGTTTCGGCGGCAAAAGGGGGACCTACTCAATATTAAGCAGGTGGTCATAATGTTAAGGCTGATCAGTGTATATGTAGTTCTATTGGTTTTATGGATATGCAAAAACAATACTGCCAAAAACAGCAGATGATGTTAAACTGGGTTGAGGGTCTCCTCAGTATACTTTACTGTACATGCAGTGGGACACAACTATGTTGAGATCTGGGAGAAGAGAAGAGTGGAAAGTGGCCGTCTGTGTGATTTTTTTCTTCCTGTTGCTAAGCTAAAGCTATAATAGCAGCAGAGGCTCCATATTTAAAAAGACATTTAGCTTTTTTCACATTGTCTTTGGGTAATTGCTGGAACTCCCCTTTACCTGTTTGGAACTATATTTGACTGATAGTCTTATCCAAGTCAATTTGTCATTGTGATGCCACACCTTGAGCAAACAAGTTCACTGATCTGTGTAAGACAGCCTTGCCTGGCCTAACTGATTTGATTGGCAAAGTAAACCAAAACCAAGAGCCATTTTGCATCTTGTGGACATTTTGTTGTTGGAACACGATGCGATGAATAATGAATAATTTTAAATGTCCACATTTTTTGTTTTATTTTAAGTAAGCGCAAGTAAGTGGAATCTCTCAATATACTGCACACACACAAATTGATACTATACATCACACATACAATATGTAATACTAATAAATATTATTTTTCTTTCTGCAATGAAGAAAGAAAGAAGAAAAAAAAAACGTTGTGAAACAGCTGGTTTGCTTGGTTGGTTGTCATTGTGACTGACCAGAGCTGTTTGCAAAGATCATCAAGTGTCGGTGAAGGACTGAGACAAACCGGTGGCACTAGATGACACATTGTAACCATCTGCAAAAACAGAAACAAAACAAAGTGATTAAGTCTGTTCGCAAAACAATATGACTGATAGTGAACCAAGACTAACAGGCGAATTCACAATGAATAGATTGCGGCCTCTGATAGCGCCTTTGAATTGCACATCGCTTGCAACCGCTATCTGCTGTCTTAAGGTCCAATTCACACAAGGCACTGAAATGATATTACAGTGCAAACACGGAGATAACATTTTGCAGCTGAGTGCAATTTGCCCTTTTTTTGCATCTTATCCATGTGGCAAAGTATAAATGTTGCCTTTGTGCCAAGAACACAGCAGACAGAACAATGGAAGAAAGGAAAAGAAAAATTAAATTTTCAGGCAAGGAATTTAAACGTGACAGAGAGAAACACTATTTGGGATTAAACCTCTTCCACTCACTGAGGGTGCCTACGCCCTAGAAAACCTAAGGAATCCATTGGTAACAACCATGTCATGCTAGCATGTTGGGAAGAATACCAAATAATGCTAGGAATTTCCACAAAATTTTGAAAAACTGGCTCGTGAAATTGGGGTTCTATGGGTACCCTAAAGTCTCCCCTTTACAGGCATGCCCACTTTGTGATGATCACATGCAGTTTTGGGCAAAAACCATGCAGTTATTTGCATGCAGTACAAATGTTATTTTCGCCTGTTCTAAAAATGGTGTATCTGAATATTTCTGCATACTGGGGTCCATAAACAGTCTTGGAATTACATAAATTGGGTATTACGTAAAGCTGAGACTCTTGTCGATTCAATGAGTCACATTGTATTCATGTGTGATGATGTTAGATCACCAAGAAGACATTTCATTCTAGTGAGACCATTTTAAAATTTGACCTGACTGTATAGAATTAACTGTGGTGACCTCTAGGATAATCACAGCCTCATGAAACTTTACAGCCACAAACTAAAGACCTATAGCATTCAGAGGATGGGTGGCTTTCCTAGGCAGATTGATAATAAGGGGGTTTCTGAGCAGTTTCCAGAACAGATGTGCTCGCCATCCAATCGCCAATTCTTGCCAATTCTCGTCAAAAGTTTACAAAATCACAGCATATTCTCTCAGATGGTTGTGTAACAAGCCATCTGGCCGGTAAGGTTAATATCATAGCAAGTATCTCCAACGCAGAATTAAAACTCAGAGGTTGATTTAGCTCCTAGTAATTACAGTCTGAACAACATGATGACAGTAGCATTATCCATTAATGTTTAGCACAGTCACGAGCATAGTTTAGTGCACATGCTAACGTTTGCTAATTAGTACATTAGCAAGTATTACACAAAGTGAAATTTTGCGCAACATGGAAAAAAACAGGGGAACACCACTTACATTACACATTAGAATACACTGGGGAACATGAATGTTGCTACCAAAATGTTGTGCCAATTCATCTAACAAATGTTGAGATATTTTACTGTAAAAGTGACAACTTTGACCTCAGGGGGATCACCAAAGTCATTAAGCTTCGTTTTCTATAGGAAGCACGAAGCAATTCATCCAATAGTTATGGAACACAAACTGCAACACTAGCCTTAAGAAATTTAGTGATCTTTAGGTTCTTTCTTTTCTTAATTGTTGCTATACCTCTTCTCCAGTTCCGGAGAAAGGCCAGTCCACCTGATGATGAGATTCCAGTACTGGAGGTCTAAAAAGAATAATGAAAACAAGAACATGAATCACCACAATATGTGAGTCTGCTAACAAAAAAATGACACAATTAAGCAAACTGTTCTTACCGTTGTCCCGGTTAGTGACTTTATTGTTATTTCTGACCGCACCTGAAAAGTTAATATTCAAAAATTAGAAACAAACGTTTGTTTTAATGAAAACATGTTTTTAAAGGGTCAACAAGTAAGATTTTATATAGTTCTCTAAACTGCTCTGCAGGGTTTTTTGTAAGACAGGCCTTCAAACTCATGTTTGCAGCATCGATGATTCAAACTGGTCTTTCTGAATCACATTTCACTTTCCCGCCAGTAACTGTGACAACACATTCACACTAGCGAGTATTTTTAATTTTTTTTTTTAAATGCAGTGCATTTTTCAGACTGAATGCCAGCAAACTCTGAGAGTTTTTGCTTTTTGATATTTTGAAGGAAATATCTCTACATCTTTGTAAAATCACAATGGTTGCTGTAATAATGTTCTGGAATGTTTCATTATTTACTCCCTGGACATTCATCCCTTTTTGTCTGCTGCTCAGCGGCAAAATTCATATATTGAAGGAACAGTGTGAAACATTGAGGGGGATCTATTAGCAGAAATTGAATATATTATTAGAATTATAATATTCATAACTATGTTTATATTAGTGTTTTAACACCTGAAACTAAGAATCGTTTTTTTTTGTTAGCTTAGAATGAGCCCTTTATACTGTATCTACTTAGGGAGCGGGTCCTCATCACAGAGTCCACCATGTTGCTCCGCCATGTTTCTACAGTAGCCCAGAATGAACAAACCAAACACTGGCTCTAGTGAAAGCCTTTTGCATTTTTACATTACCTATAGGCTACCGTAGTTCTCCGACACATAAGCCGCCGAGTGCAAAACCGTGGTACTGCCAGCCGGCGTCTGATGGGGCGAACGACGTTACCACGGTTTGGCACTCTGCGGCTCACATTACCACAATCTTGGAAAGGGAGGAGAGAGCGGAGGGATACTCATATGGTTGCAATCTGCAACCACACCACTAGATGCCGCCAAATCCAACACACTGTACCTTTAAACATTAGCAATTGCAATATTAGAGAAATAACAAATGTGAGACACATACAAACCTTTTTGTCCAGTAGCGTTCCAAAGACCAATATGAAGAAACCCTTTAAATAAAGACGCACAGAGTAGCATCAGCTAAGAGAGCTTCAATGACAAAAGGTAAACTCACTATTCAGAATCCATCGAGTCATTTTACAGTAGGGACCACAGTATATAGTAATATATCATAGATAGATCAGTAGTATTACTACTCCATTTGTACCTGCAGTGAATTGAAGAATGCGAATGAAACATGGATCCCTCTATTTCTTGGGTCGGTCACGGTTCCAACTCCCAGACCCCAAGTTAATCCAAAAAATGGCGTAAGGACAGCCAAACTCCTGACAATAACCACCAGAACGTGCCTCTCAGCTGCTTGCGCAGCGTCTCCCACTACCCTTCTCCTCAACATTTTATACATCACCACCAACAGGATCAGAAAGTTAATCACCACTATTAAAAGTACAGGGATCACAAAGGCCAGCAGAGCTCTGGACTCGTCAAAGTTGAGCCAGCATCCAATTTGTCTGATGTACTCTTCTTTGGGTGCGGTTACAGCTATAGTTATGATCACGATGAGGAGAGGTGCCCCGTAGCCTAGACAAAATCCAATAGCCAGCAGAGATTTTTTGGACAATCCCCCATCAAAGACACTGACTGTGCGGTAGAACAACAACAGAGCCGAGGCTAACATCCAGAAGAACAGGGCTAGGTAGAAAAAATGGACAAAAAATGTAGCCGCATTGCATGCGGCTACATTTTTCTCATCTGCATCTGAAATGGCTGCCCCAATAATAAACCAAATGTTAGCAATCAGGAGAGACACGGAGATGTTAACGATGGAAACATGACGTAAGTAAGATGTGTTATTCTTCCTTATTTTTCTCCATATGACTGTTTCAATTATGAGGCATAGGACCAAGGAACCCATAGATATGCCAACTCCAATGTAGGTTATGAAATCCAACACAGGATCATCTGGAACGAAGGGTGACATGAGGATAGAGAACGAGGTCAGGTGGTTGCAGTTGCAGGTGACGGTTTGGTTTGTGTCGCGCACCAACTCGCAGCCCTCGCCGTCCCATCCCCCAAGACCATCAAAGAGGCTGAAGTTCCAGAAAACACACTGAGGATTCCTCAGAGTATCATTAATAATGTCAAATGTGAACGAAACATTATTGATGGTGACATTGGACTGAACAAGTACAACTCTCCCATTGATGACGTTGAAGGATGAATTGTCTTGATCTCTTGCAGGGAGTACGTTATCCATTGAGGCAAATGTTATCACAGTGATGGACTTTATTCCTCCATCAGACTCTAGTATGTTCGTCTCCACTGAAGAATTAAACTCAGCATTGAAAGTGTCTGTGAATGTAATTTTGTTCAGGAGAATAAAAGGTGTGTCAATGTCAAAAGAGTCATTGGTAAGGCTACTTGTTATATCCTCAAGAGACAGCAAGAATGTTGAGCTGACGCTTCTAGCTGTGGTTGTTGAGATGTTTCTGGTGTCATTGGTGTTTAGAAAGTTCCATGATTCCTGCGCTTCATCTGTGGTGAGGACACCTGTAGTTAAAAGGATATCCTAAATTGAAAGGAAAGAAAATATAAGATCATTTAGATCTATTAGACCCCTTTTCCGTTAGTTAACATGATGACGTATTTTGTGGGAGGAGCGTTAAGTGGAGGCAGAAACATTCTCTGAACAAGTTAGTTAACGCTGGCTAGGAAGTATTGCTGGCTTCTTTTAACAATGGCTGAAGAAAATACTAGTTTCTCTCAACATGTAGCTTACTGTCACTCACTCTCCAGGATCAAGAGTGTTAGTTGAAAAACATTAACCAATGGGAGCAGATTAGCCGAACCCTGCGACCGCTGGCAGGCCACTTTTGAGAGGAGTAGACAACTGGCTAACGTTAGTTAGCTCTCTAGATTGTCTGTCTCCGGAACTGGCTAGTTAGCTAGCTAGCTTGTCCAGAGAATGACAAGCTAGATAGCTAACCCCTGCTGTCCTCCTGACGAAGTAGTCTCCTAGCAGCGAGGAGTGAGGCAGAGGGACTGTGACCCAGTGCTGTCCGATGTTGGGCTCATTTTCTGTAGCATGATGGAATTAGCAAGGTAGCTAGCTAACTAGCCCCTCGAAAAATGAGTAAAATTTAATAAATTAATGCTTCATCCACAAAAAAATCGTAGTAAAGCACAGTGCTATCGCCAGATGAGTGACAACTTTGTTCGGCTCATTTTCTGTGTTGCATGACAGCATGGGGGAATTAGCAAGCTAAGAGATGGAGAGAAAGGGTAGCTAATAGTTAGTCTTGGCCAATGGCTCACGGCTGCGGTTAGCAGAAGGCAAAATATTAGCTACATTTACTCTCCATCTCTGAAACGTTTCGCCGATATTGTAACTCGCTAGAGCCTGAAATACGATACAATACGATACAACTTTATTGTCAGTCTGCACTGAAATTCATTTTGCATCCATAGGCAGCTCAGTTTGAGAAAAAGTACACATACAAAAGACATACTGTTACCATAAGCAAAGAAGACAAGTAAGACCCATCAGACAAAAAACAAAACACATCACAATTAACCATACATAACCTATTAAGAAATTACCATCTGTCCTCTGGATTTACATCTCCTTAGCAGCACATTAATTATTATTTAGCAACAAGATGGACTGATGGACAAAAGCGTTCTTAAGCCTGATGCGATTAAATGTAGGGACTCTAAATCGCCTCTTGGAGGGCAGAAGTTGATACTCCCCATGCAAGGGATCAGAAGAGATGCTGTTGGCAAGTCTGAGCATGCTCTTGCTGTGAGCTGCTTGAAAGGAGGGTGTCACAGGTTGGCTATAAAGTTTAATAATCACAGTTTGTCATCTCAAATGTATGCAATATCTCGATTCTGGCTCCAAACAACATAACTAGATGACATTTTCGAGGTGTAACTTTAGCCCACTGCTAGTGTTTGCCTCCAGTCTTTCCTTTGTTTGCCTCTAGCTAACACCGAGACGTAATCACGACGTCAACATAAAAAGGGTCTAAATGGTTTAAGACCTGTGTAAACTTCAGCAGGCTAATTCACATACCTCCATTGAAGTCCTAGTTATTGGGATACTCAAGTTGGCTACAGTGCTGAGTATTTCAACAATGGCATTAATGGTTGCAGGAGAGTCAACCACGTCCTCAGTGGAGTTGAGAGTGACATTGCTGAGTTGACTCAAGAAATTTGGCAGTGAATTGTTATTCAAGAACTGTGAGATTTGAAAGAAAGAAAGTGTTAGCATTTCATGGTATCTGAAGCATCAAATTAAAGTTACAATGTGTAGGATTTGTATTCACTTATAGCATATTTGAGATTATTCTGATAGCATGAGTTTTGTTTGTAGAAAAATCCTACAATCCTGGTGAAACTTGGTTCACCGTAAACTGTGCTCGATTGCAAACGCAAACTTGTGGCCAACTCTTTTGCAACTTTGTTTGACAATTGGCAGTTGCGCAGCCCTGGTGCAGTGCGACACAATGTGGAAGTGAATAAATACATCATTATAAGGTGGAACATAGTATCAGTTGGTAGAGTTGATGTGCGCTTCATATTTATACTGCAATAACTTAAAAATATGGGGCCGTACACATGCCGCGTCTAAAACGCGTGGAAAACACCAGCCGTGCCGCTTTCATCCTTTTATCCAAGGTGCGTCCGAGGTTGTGCTGCTGTGGCGTCTGCCATTACTAAGCAACCAAAACGTGTGCGCTGCGATGACGATGATGAAGTAGCGGTAATTTAGCAGTAAAAGCCTCACTATCTAACCAAAACAAAGTCAAAACAAAGAGCTTTCCAGAGTAAATCCCTCACAATAGCTTCACCGATTTCCGTGTCAAGTTGACTGACCTTGAAGCAAGTAAAGTAGTCCGTGGGACAGATGGTGAAGCTCTGGGTAGTCCTGCACTAAAATGATTAACTTCTCCCCCATATATTTACTGTAGACTGATTTACAGAACAAAGAAAAGATATCTCCCAGGTGTGATTGGTTGTTCCTCGTCACATGACGTGCGGTGTGTGCTGCAGCGTTCCGAAACAAATTGGAAAAATAAAAAAAAAAAACTTACAATTGGGGAACTGCTACCACAAAGTTGCGAACTCTTGCTCAACGCAACGGCGTTGCTCCTGTGTTTGAGCGTGTCCTCCGCGCGTCTTGACAACAATGAATTTGAGTGTGCAAAAAAACGCGGCATGTGAATGCTAGTTAGTGCTTCTTTTATCATTGTCAATGTGCCCTCCACTTTATGCAACTGTACACTCTAAGAAAAGTCCGTAAAAATACTGGCCAATGTACCATGTTAATATGAAGGAATCTTCTGTATTTATTTTTCACAGGAGGTTTCCCCGTATTTTTAAATACGCATTGCATTGTGGGAACAAGAACATCCACTAGCGCGAAAGCTGGAAGAGGCAGAGACCATCACACACGGCAAAGTTTAGATTTGGAGAAACCTTTCTCACACCTCTATGGTAAAAAATCAACAATTAATGTCTAACCAAAATGCTTTATGTTCAGGACTTAACGTTAGCTCGGTATCGTTTTAGTTGGAAAACTGTTTTGTTGTTTAGTTCAGCTGTTGTCCGTTAACGTTACCAGATACGCCAGGAATATTTTGCTGACTCATTTTGAGACTAACACAAGTTTGATATTGTAGTTTACGTTTTAGTAATGTTTATATTTTAGACTTCAGTGGACGTCAGGTAGAGTTAACCCCAGTTTTAGTCTCAGGCGGTCCGCAAAGACCGATAGGTAACGTACAAACGCTAGCGTTAGCATCTGTTTTCCCTCCAGAATGTTAAGGTTGGGCCTGTTATTTGGCTAGGTACGGAGGATATACTGTGAATATACAGAATTTTCTGGTTTAGGATTAACAGAAGTGTCCGTGAATGGTATGGAGGACATCCTGTAAATCAACAGAAATTTACATTTAGAGTTGATGAAAATGGCCGTAAACTTAACAGAAAATGTCCTGGTAATTTTCTGCCAGGACATTATCTGTTTTACTACTGATTTTTTTCTTAGAGTGTATACTTCTTTTCCACCGCTGCTAGCAGGAATTCAGTGCCCTCTATTTCAAAGGAAACACCGTTATTCTACTACATTTACCTTGGTAACATTTTGAATGTGTTTTTTATTACCTTTACAGTGTGGTATTACTGTAATAGTTTTACTGGAGTAAAATATCTGAGTACTTCTTCACCTGCCAAGACAACGATGGAGGCCCCATGCCTAATTTTGCCTAAATGCCCCTAAATCACTGAATCTGTCCGTCTATATAATTTGGTTTCAGGAACAGCTAGAGAAGTAGGTCACCTTAGCTTGGTCGAGCAGCTTCTGAACCGCTTCTAGGACGCAGTCGTCTCTCTTTTCTCTCCATTCACCATCTCCTTCACAAGCTACTGTCTTTTCTCCCACCTCGTTCACTTCGCAGGGAGCCAGAGCCTCGTCACCTTCATTTCCGACACCAAAGACGGGATCATCACATCGAAATGAATCTAGAGAGAAAGAAATAGGTTTAGACTTTAGTACTTCTAATTACAGGAAAACGTATCTTGACGTGATTGGTAGTCAGTGCTCTGCAATGTCTGGATCAATACTTACTCTCTGTGGATAACGCCAGTGTTATATCTCTGCTAAAGTCTCTAAAGTTTTTCACTTGACAAGTGATAATCTCTTCTGTCTTTGCACAGTCGATTGGAAACTGATGGATGATCTTCCCTGTGCCTTAAAATACAAGAAACAACACTCAACTTAGAAAAAGATGACTAATATTCACTAATTGAAAATAATGTGTGTATACGCTGGGACTGTCAATCGATTGAAATATTTCATCGCGATTAATCGCATGATTGTCCATATTTAATCGCTATTAATCGCAAATTAATTAATAATTTTGTATCTCTTCAAAATGTGCCTTAAAGGGACTGTTTGTATGAATCAGAATTGCTTGTTAATAGCGACACCTGCGGCCGTTAAGTCAACGAAAGTCAGTGTCGGGTTCGCGCTTGTGCTCGCTCTACATAGACATGAACGAGCATCGCTCAAAACAGTGAGGCGACACACGTCAGCTAAAACCACAATATCACTATATTTCAGCTGCCTGGCAGTAATGTTAGCTGACCAGACGAAGGTCTCTTCATGAATCAATGCTGATCCTAGTGTTGGCTTTTCCTGCCTCAGTCTCCCGACCGCGGTCGAAGGGAACAGGGGAGACACCGGAGTTTTGGTCGTAGACGATAACGTTTCTCTTTGCGGAGCCCCGTGACTTCACAAGACATGGGAAACCTCTGTTGGTCTGGAGGAACTGCAGCAGTTATTTCTGCACAAACGTCCACTGTACATTCACTAGATATTCTCAGAGCTAAACTAACTCTTCTGCAGTGTGGAGTGTGAGCGCATGCACGTGAGGTGGAGCGAGCTGAGTGAAGGAAGGAAGGCAGGCAGAGGAGCAGAGTACAGCAGAGACTCTGGTCCTGGAGACCAAAGCAACGGTCTCCCCCGCGTCCTTCGACCGCGGCCAACACTGTTTAACAGACGGGCTTCTCTAGATATAACTTTGCGGTTTTGGTGCTTCTGTGTAGTTTGTGTTGGAGTCTGAGTCTGAACAGCGTAGCCACACGCGAGCGCGCATGGGACACCGACCCGCAAAGATTTATACGTGTAAGAAGTTACAAACAGTCCCTTTAAAAGGAGATTTGTCAAGTATTTACTATTCTTATCAACATGGGAGTGGACAAATATGCTTGCTATAATGTATGCATATATTTATTATTGGAAACTAATTAACACTAAACAATAAAAAATATTATCCAGAAACCCTCACAGGTACTGCATTTAGCATAAAAAATATGCTCAAATCATAACATGGCAAACTGCAGCCCAACAGGCAACAACAGCTGTCAGTGTGTCAGTGTGCTGACTTGACTATGACTTGCCCCAAACTGCATGTGATTATCATAAAGTGGGCATATCTGTAAAGGGGAGACTCGTGGGTACCCATAGAACCCATTTACATTCACTGATCTGGAGGTCAGAGGTCAAGGGACCCCTTTGAAAATGGCAATGCCAGTTTTTCCTCGCCCAAACTCTGCGTAAGTTTGGAGCGTTATTTAACCTCCTTTGCAACAAGCTAATATGACATGGTTGATACCAATGGATTCTTTAGGGTTTTTAGTTTCATATGATACCAGTATCTTTACTCTAGCCTTAAAACTGAGCCCGCTACAACCCAAAACCCGTAAGTTGCGTTAACGCGCTAAAGAAATTAGTAGCGTTAAAACAAATTTGCTTTAATGCGTTATCGCATTAACTTTGACAGCCCTAAAAATAATTTATGTGTCTACATGTTATCTCAAATTTTTGCCTGAGAACAACATTAATAATATTTCCCAATAGCTGATTTGTCTTTAGGTGCTTTTGTGTTTCAGGTTTACCTGCAGTGGATGTGCCTTTAAACTCAACCTCGTAGGGGCTGTTGACAGAGCACGTCAGTGGAACTTCCTTTCCATTTTCACATTGAACAATTTGTCTGACTGGTGACACTTGGATCAAGGGTCTCTCTTGGAGTTTGAATACTCCGTTGAATCTCTGCCTGAAAGCTGAATTGTCTCCTCTTCTCAGCTTACATTCATAACCTCCTGAAATTAAAGGTGATCATCTATTAACGTCAAATCAATGTGTTGCCAAAAAAATATAAAAAATATATCAGATGCCACCACCACCAGGTTACAAGGGGTCAACAACCTGAATCAGCATTAGTTGGTGCCTTCAAATGAAACTCGTGAGCTCGTATTTACAACAAGGGAACTCGTGTACACAAAGTCCTTGGCGCTCAAGTGGTTAAATCGTGAGAACAACGCTGCTAAACGATGGCAATATTAACGTTTCTGTAGGCATCTGGGAGCCACAGAGGCTAACAATTTAGCCAGGTAGCAAGCGGGTAACATAATGCAGGAAATGCAAAGGCATAATGACAGACGAATAAGATTAGGCTGCTGGGAATATCTACAGGAATATTTTCCTCGGACATATAAAATTACGAAGAAAAACAATATACAACTAAAATTACAATATGTTAACTTATTATGCGCCAAGAAATGTTCTCACATGGCCTCCGCCATTTCTGACAACGTCAACAAACATGTCCCAACTCATGAACTCTGAGCTTTCAGAAACCTTCCATTCATGAGGTTATGAATACCACAAGAGGGGGGTGTTCATATGGCTTCCTCTCTTGAACGAGGTAAAAAGGGCCCCATTTGAAGGCACCATATGTATAAAGATAGAGATTTAGATATAGTGGAAGCAAAATTCTTCTACAATTTCCAAATATTTTGTGCTGTAAGCTTTGATTTAAGAGACTTGAATGGTACCTTTAAAGCTGCAGTTGGTAACTTTTATGAAAATAACTTTTTATCATAGTTGCTCAAACTGTCACTATATCCTGACAGTAGAACATGAGACAGATAATCTGTGAAAAAATATGGTTCCTCTGCCTCCAACCAATCAGAACCAAGGAGTCTCTAACACAGTGTCGATCAACTTGGCAATACTAATCAAATATGAGTCAAGATTATGTTACTGTAATGCGTATTTCTTGATAAAAAATGTTTTCAGAAACATCTTGTAGTGCACTGTCTTGCTGCAAAATGAGAAAGTTTGCTCCGGCAGGTGGGGGTTGTTCTCCTTTGGGAAAACAAAAACAAAAAGGGTGAACATTGTATTTCATAATTTGCTGTTTCGTGATGGCACCTCCGTATGCATAAATCAGTAACGTCAGGAAACAGCCTGCGATACGACACAAGAGCAAAAGACTTTAAAAAACTAAAGTCTCCATTTTATATAACTTACAAACATGAACACAGATCTTGTCTAGTTCGTTCAACGAGCGACCAAACAAACATTAGCTGTTCAGCTAAAACATGTCACTGCAGCATGCCACTCCAATACTTCTTCTAACAACACACTATCTGCCTATGGCTACAGCGCATCTTTGTTTTATTTTTTCTCTCGTTCCCCTGCTGGAGCTCAGCCTGCAGGCTACTGTCAATCAAACACGGACATGAATTTGTCTTTGTCTCATCTACCTTTAGGTGTTTCCAAAACCACAATAGAAGGAGTCTGAGTCTGAATATAGGGTTACATAACAGCCAACTATTTAGTGAATACTGGGGTGTGTCTGTTAATGGCTGTTAGGCATTATCCAGAATGGAATGTCTACAGGCTGCATATAGAGGTGCCGTCAGGAGGAAATTATTTTCTCTTTTATAATTTTATCCTTAACTTGCGGTTTCAACTTAAAGGTGAAAAAGACTGATGCAAAAACTAATAGTTACTACTTCAGGTATATGAGACCATTTTAGCCTTATTTATAATTTCAGCTGTATGGAGTTAACCCATGTCTACATTTTTTTTTTTTACATTTTTGGTCAAATTACTTGACCATCACCAGATAAATGTTTTTGGCATTGGTGGGTCAACAGTGTAGCTGTTGGTTTTGCAATGCGATACAAATATCACCCTCAAGCCAATCAGAGTATTGCATTCACACAGGTCAGAGCACAAGGACAAAAGTACTCGACAGCGCCTGCATTGTAAATGTGTATGATTTGGAAATGTTACCAGAGACAATTTTTTTTTATTGAATGCACCATACTAGATCAATTTCATACCATTGTCGGTGCTAAAGAAATTTAACACAGTTAGCGTTTGTCCTCCATTTGAAAACACATGTTGATCATCTTGGCGAATTAAGTCATTGTCACGTCTCCACTCTGCAACGAAGTTGTCACCAAAATTGAGATTCTCTGGTGGTGGGCCACAAGTTATAGTTAGTCTATTCCCAGAAAGTACTTGAGGTGGGACAAACTCTAAGGGCGTTGGGCCTTTAAGAAAACAGACACACAAGTCAGACAATTATTATACAACCATCTTATACAATGGAACAATTTAAACAATCACAGCATTTTTTCCAAAAAACATTATTTCCAAAAATGTGTAAAACTGTCTTACTGTCAAACAGAATTGGATATTTTTCTGACAGCTCTGTAAATATCCCTGCTTCTAAAGCTTTTATTTCCATTTCTTGAAAAGAAGTTGCACTAACAGCATAGTCACAGATGGTGCTCCCGCTCCTGTAATGTAGAATTGAATCCAAATGAAAATCCGATCACAAGCAGGTAAAATGTTGTCCATTTAGGACCATATTATATCTGCCCCCGGAAACCACCATTAAACACCTACAAAAAGGTCTTAAACACTGTATGGTTAATTGTTTTGCAACATGAAAAAGTACTGTAAAAAGTACTGTTCAGTTATACAGTTGCACTATGCTTGTATAGTATGCTACAAACCTGAAAACAACCAAACTCTCAGTAGAAAAGTATAACAGATTGAAGAAGGAGAGTAAAATCAAAAGAATAAAATTTGACTTACCGGAACCTAATGGACGCTACTGCTGTAAAAGTTGAGATGTGCGTATTACTTTGTCTTTCAATCTGTTTGAGACAGAGACATAGCCTTGCTTGTTATCAGTTCTACAATTAAATCAGGATCATATATCGCAAACATTCGTTGCATCAACATTGTGACAAAACTGTAAGATTGAGACGTAAGAGACATTCAGACTTACAGAGTTAAAAGAGTCTTGGTAAATGATGTTGTTTGGGTTATTGTATGAAGAATCAAAAGTCAAGTCCATGGTAAAGGACAAGCTCCTCACTACAACAGAAAAGGTTGTTATCACAAAGAAGTTATTTTATGAGATACATTTATTCGACATTTTATTATTCAACATTTTATAAATCATACCCTGTGTTATCACTGTTGTTGTATTTGGTGTTGCTGTCGTCATCGGGGTTATTATTGTTGTTGTTGTTGTTGTTGTTGGTGTTGTTGTTGTCGTTGTTGTTGTTGGTGTTGTTGTTGTTGTCATTGTTGTTGGCGTTGTTGGCGTTGCTGTTGTTGTTGTTGTTGGTGTTGTTGTTGTCGTTGTTGGTGTTGTTGTTGTTGTTGTTGTTGTTGTTGTTGTTGTTGTTGTTGTTGTTGTTGTTGTTGTTGTTGTTGGTGTTGTTGTTGTTGTTATCGTCATTGGTGTTGTTGTTGTCATTGGTGTTGTTGTTGTCATTGGTGTTGTCATCCCTGTAAAAAAACAAATTGCAACAATAAATGGTATTTTATTTCCCAACAAGTGTCTTCAACTACTACAGACTCCGGTGAACTTTAAAACATTCAAAACAAAGCAATAAATGTTCCCATACCAGGAGTTGGGGTTGGACATTGAGTGACATCTGTGGAGCAACATTGAAGATTAAATTATTACACCACGTTTTTCTGCTCAGGAAAAACAAACCATGTTTATCTCAGAACGTGTAGGAGAGTCAGGCAGATACAGTCGATATACAGTATATTTGTTACCTTTTTCACAGGTAGCATCACTTTTTTATTGCCACAACCTCAAAATAACAGTGCTTACTTGTGATTCGTCGACAGTACTCTCCATCAGAAGGAAGTCCATTAATGCATCCACAGGTTTGTCTGGTGGCATTACTGCACGCACCGTAGATGACACACTTGTCACATGACCAAGCAAACTGCTCCTCACACTCACACTGCAGTCCTCCAGTGGAGTTTGGAAAGCACCCTTTTAGAGAAATACAATTAAAAAAAACTTCCAGCAATAGTATGCAAATCAGACACTATTTGACAAAACAGCATTAAATGGACCACACAAACCAATAAGGAAACCAATAAGCAGCAAAAGTTCTTACCTGTGGTGAAATTTAAGCCTGTCACTTGTAAAGACTGAGTGACGGTGAAGGGTAATGGCACATTGTTCAGAGTGTTTCTGAATATATTAATAAAATTGAATGGCACACTGGAGACTGGGATGCGCAAGTCTAGGATTAAATCAATGATCACCGGGTCTGTGGAGTAGAACAGGAGAAAATCTCGTCATTGTTAATACATTTTTCAGCAAACATTTTTTGCTTGAATTGAGCTTTTACGTGATCAATGCAAGTTGTATGAGCCTACAGGCAGAGATATATATTTCCAAACCATAAAAAATAGCGGTGTAGCTATAGATACTACGAGAGTGATGCAATTTTCTTGATTTTACAGTGCCAGTGCCAAGCTTCAGAAAAACACACACAGATATTCAATCTCTACATTTGATGTGTTATACCGTTTGTTGGCGTAGGTGTTGCTGGTGGTGGTGTTGTCTCTGTAAAAATGAAAATAAATAAATGTTAATAATATTTTGTAGTACAACTGAAATAATAACACATAACACGTAGCTTCATAACAACACATAACAACACGTAGCTTCATAACAACACATAACAACGCATAGCTTCATAAAAATACATAACAATACGTACCTTCATGACAACACATAACATGTAGTCACATAACAACACATAACAACATGTAGCTTCATAACCATACATAGCTTCATAACAACACAAAACAACACGTAACTTCATAACTCATAAGAATGTGTAGCTTCATAACAACACATAGCTTCATAACAACACAAAACAACACGTAACTTCATAACTCATAAGAACATGTAGCTTCATAACAACACATAACAACACATAGCTTCATAACAACACGTAGCTTCACAACAACACATATCAACACATAGATTCATACGGTCCTACGCAGGTGGTTATCAACTTTGTAAATCAACCCAGGGTTTCTCAGTCTGGCTATGAGCGCGTTCACATGAACAGGGTGGTGTCTGCAGTTTATGACCAATCACAGACATGGACAAGTCTACAGACTTGCGGCGAGACAGGAAGAGTAAACTATATTAGACAAATGGATTAGAAGTTAAACACTTAATCCAGACTAAAAGTAACACAGTTGAAGCTGCCAAATGCAGGAAGGACAGCTGGTGAAAGAAAAAACTTCCGATGTGTGAATGCGTAAATTAACAGACTTATGAATTTAACGGAACACTCAAAAGTCAGATATAGTCATCTAGATATAAATAGCTTTACGACATGTAATGAATGAATGAATTACACCTAATTATGCCCATTAACAAAATTGCATGTGTGACTATTTCAACCTCTTTGGCGGTGTGAAACGGACTCAAGAGCAAGTAAAAAAATAAATATAAAAACATAATTCAAAGCGGTTAACACCGACAGCATAAATACAGCTGTCCTTCCTGCATTTGTCACGGTCGGTCTCGTGTACCGAGCTCTGATTGGTCAGTAGGCGGTGCTTTTACACGAGTTGATCTCTTATCTGGAACATAACCTGCTGTGGAGCAGGTTAGCTGTTCAGCATAAGTTACCATGGCGACCTACCCCGGTAAGAAGTGATCCACCTTCGTAGGACGGAAAACCCTGAAGAGTTAACCCTGAAGTTACCTCGCTAACGCCAAATCCTGCTTCATAGTACAGGCCTCAGGTGTTTAGTGACCAGGTGTGTGATGCTGTTAATAGCATCATCAGTGCTACGTCCTTGCTTGTAAGCAAACTGAAAGGGGTCTAATAATGCATCTACCTCTTTCCTAAGCAAGGACACCATGATCCTCTCAAAATATTTCATAACAATGGACCTCAATGCAACAGGCCTAGACATTTTTTTTTTTTTTGAGATAGGTGTTATTAATTTTTTTTTTCTTCCTAACGCTGGGTGTAGTGGGTGTAGTACAGGTGTGCCTAAAGAGTGATTGGACCTCATAAGTGTTATATCACCAACCTTGCAGGGAGCCGATCCCAGCTGACATTGGGCGAAGGCGGGGTACACACTGACACATGGGCTGACACATAGAGACAGACGCTCACATTCACACCTACGGGGCATTTAGAGTCAACAATGAACCTATCCTGCATGTCTTTGGACTGTGGGAGGAAACCTGAGCACCCGGAGAAAACCCACGCTAACACGGGTAGAACCTGCAAACTCCACACAGAAGGGCCCCAAGCCGGAAGCGAACCTACAACCCTCTTGCCGTGAGGCGACAGTGCTAAACACTGCACCACCGTGCAGCCAACTCGAGTCATTTGTACTTTATCCATGCCAAGCAAAGACACATTGTTGCCATACCAGGACACAACGCGGAACAGTTGTAATCAAAACTGTGTTATCAGCTTACCAAGGAAACCTGTTAGAGGTTTAACTGTGTTATCAGCTTGGCAAAGGAAACCTGTTAGAGGTTTAACTGTGTTATCAGCTTGGCAAAGGAAACCTGGTAGAGGTTTTTATCTGTCTGTATGCAACATATTCTTTTTTTCAGGATGATTGATTAAAGTTCATTAAGTCCATCCAAAAAACAAACAAACATAAGCAGTTACTTGTCACAGGTGGTTCCTTGTTGCATGATTCAGGAAAGTAAAAATATGTCCAACACCTCCCATTAAAACAAAATTAATTTTAAAAAACGACAAGGCATTGTCCTTATACAGTAAAACTACTTCAAACAGAGCATTTAGGTTGATGATTTGATGCATACAAAGCACCATCTACTGGCCAAAAGGGGAAATTGCCCTAAAATTTGATACAAAACATTTACACACAAATGTTCCTGAATAAACGTCATCCACATTTTTGATGAGTGGTGAAATTTAGTCTTCAGTGTTCAGTTTAATATACCACTAACAAATGTATAATCAACAGTTAGTTCTTCAGCTCACTTACTAGAGCAAGAATTACATTTGCATAGTTTGGCCTCTTTAGACCTCAATGCAGCAGGATTACAAACAACAAATTAAAACACCCCAGGGGAAGAATAAAAGCAGCAGTACTGGCCTGTAAACATACTCAATTACTAATAAAAGTCCAGCGTCTAAAATTTAACTAAATGACTAATTCTGTACTTTTACTTAAGTATTATTATGTAGCTTGGCCATTTTCGCAGTTATATATTTTTATCATCAGACTGTTAATACTATCAATTGGTTAAAGCAGCAGTAGGCGAGATTGGAGCAAATATGATTTAAATAAGTTAGATTTTATAAAATGGTCACTGTATCCTGACAGTAGTGCATGAGACAGGTACTCCTAATGGCATCTGCAAAATTTCACAGACTGGAGGAAAACCTCCAATCGAGAGCCGAGCTGGAGCCTTGCCATCTCTGAGCACCTGTCAATCACTCGCGAACTCCCGTTAAAACGAAGCCAACAATTTTAAAAAAATGCAGTTCCTGATAACTTGTGGTTGTTAGCCAAGTTCTAAGGGCATGCTGCCATCTCATTTGCATAACTTCAGTGTATTGTTCAGCATGTCAGCATAGAAAGAAACAGTTTCCTTAAAGCAGCTAGAAATGGAGCAAATATGGTTTTAAAAATGTTATTTTTTACAAAACGGTCACTATATCCCGACAGTAGTGCATGAGACAAGTAATGTGGAAAAAAAATGATGTTCCTCTGTGTCCTCCGGTTTCCTCCGGTGCTCCTAACAGCATCTGCAAGATTTCACAGACCAGAGGAAAACAACCAATCCAGAGCCGAGCTGGACCCTCGACTTCTCTGAGCAGCTGTCAATCACTCCGACCAAACGGTCAAACTAAGCAGCGCTGATCAAATATGAATCAATATTCTGTTACTGTAATGCCTATTTCTCGTGCAAAATGTTTTCAGAAACATCTTGTCCTTCCTAGGCCTTCGGCCTTGGCGGAGGTAATGAAATGACCTGTGATTGGTCAAAGTCTCCCGTCATGGGCTAGATTTTTTAAACCCTGAAAACAGAGCCATGAGGAAGTGCAGAAATCCCTCAGCACACTTGAATTACAATATGCTGAAAAGGTTATTATGGAATTTTTTACCCAATGATGTTAAAAATATGTTGCCTTCCATTGCTCTAATGTGTGAGCAGCATTTCATGTCCACCTACAACAAGGCATCATATTCCATAATCACATCATATGTTTTGCATGTAAAATCTGAACCTGCAAGTATCTATCTAGCTGTTGAATGAATGAAGTGGAGTAAACAGTACAGTTTTGTGGAGTAGAAGAACTAAGTATCATAAAATAGTAATACCCAGGTACCTTTAAATTGTACAGACTCAACATGTTTTTGTACTGAGTGAGCAATCGACTCTTTTGGTTGCGTCGCAAACACTACTATACCTGTTCGACTGGTGTTTAGCTGACAGTACTGTCCGTCAGCTGGAAGGGCATTAACACATCCACATGTGTCACCAATGATGGCATCACAGGCTTCATAGTTAATGCAGCTGTTATACGACCAAGCATAGCTCTCCTCACATCTGCATTGGTATCCAGACAGATTTGATGAACACACTACGGAAAAAAAACAGCAGCACATGACATCGAGGTTTACCGACATGTTTCCTGGTAAAAAAGAAATTTGAATATATTTGAATTTGACAAAACAATGGACAATGAAAGGACCTGTTGTGGTGTTGATGCTGGTAATTAAAGCGGTGCCGTTGATCCGGTAAGGAAGAATGAACTCGCCCAAAAGCGTTCGGACACGCTCCAGGTCGGAGGTGTTGATAACAGCTTGGAGTACATAAGAGGAAGAACTTAAGGAAGCTGGAAAGACATGAAACAGACATAAATCAGATATTGAATTGATAGTTCATACTTCAGAGATGTAAAGGACAGATTCAGGAGGGTTAAATTCTGTTGTTTACCATAAAAAAGTGACTCACCCTCTCTTTTTTCTCTGGCATGAGTGTGTGATGCTTTTGTACCCATCAATCCCTGGAAAAATCATCTGATTAGTTCAATTGTATTTGTGTTTGTCTACATAAAACAATAACTGTAACTACGTGCTGATTATACACAAAACCATATACCGCATTAAAGGTCCCATATTGTAAAAAGTGAGATTTTCATGTCTGTTATAGTATAAAACAGGTTTAAGTGCTACATAAATACTGTGAAAGTATCGAAACGTTCAATATATGGAGAAATACGCACAGCCCGTATTCAGCAATTGTGCGTTTGAAACAAGCTGACAGGATTTCTGTCCATTTGTGATGTCAGAAATATACAATATTTAGACCGTTACACGGTTTTAAACATAAACATTCTAAATGTGTCCCAGTTTATTCCTGGTTGCAGTGTTTGTGAATCATATCAGCTGACAGGAAGTAAACATGGACCCAAACTGTTGCCTAGCAACGCAATTTCGTTGAAATGCACTAAAACGGAGCGTTTCAGATATACAGGTATATTCAGGCAGACAGTATGAGGAAAAAAAAAAAGTTTTTTTTTACATTACAGCATGTAAACATGTTCTAGTAGAAACACAAATACCAGTATGAAACTGAAAATTGCACGATATGGGATCTTTAATATATTTCACATTTTTAGCGATGTAGCCAAATCACACATGTTTGCAGTATCTCATGGTATAGCATTACCACCTTGAGTGGTATTCCTTATTAATTCTTACCTCAAAGAATACATTCAGAGACACTCTGTATACCTGATTCTGCAGACTGTAGTATAGAAGCAGAAGACCAACCATGTATCCTACTGCCTTTGGCAATGCCATCCCAACTAGAATGAGAATACAAGCAACACAATGATTTTTCATTACTAAATCGATCAGGAGACATGTATGCATGTGTTCCTCACGGTTTAAACTCATAGCTGATCTAACAGGGTGTTATGTGAGGTTGTGCTAGTACTTGTGCTTTCTTCAAAATGCTACCCAACAATTTCAAAAATGTAGTTCCTGATAACTTGTGGTTGGTATTCAAGTTTGAGGGCATGCTGCCATCTCAATTGCAACTTCAGTGTATTGTTCAACATAGAAAGAAATGATTTCCTTAAAGCAGCAGTAGGTAGAAATGGAGCAAATGTGATTAAAAAAAGTTATTTTTTATAAAACAGTCATCCTGACAGTAGTGCATGAGACAAGTAATGTGGAAAACAATCATGTCCCTCTGTGTCCTCCGGTGTCCTCCGGTGCTCCTAACCGCATCTGCAAGATTTCACAGACTGGAGGAAAACAACCAATCAGAGCCGAGCTGGAGCCTCGCCGTCTCTGAGCAGCTGTCCATCACTCCGACCAAACGGTCAAACTAAGCAGCGCTGATCAAATATGAATCAATATTCTGTCACTGTAATGCCTATTTCTCGTGTAAAATGTTTTCAGAAACATCTTGTAGTTTAGCTTTAAAATGAGAAAGTCTGTGAGCTGGCCGCCATGTTGAGATCAGTTGGGGAAATACCAAGCACCACCCACCAGCCACAGCTGAACCATGCACTACAAGATGATTCTGAAAACATTTTACGCGAGAAATATGCATTATAGTTTCTCGCATAAAACTTTGTCAGAAACATCTTGTAGTGCACGGTTCAGCTGTGAAATGAGACAGTTTGCTCCGGCTGGTGGGCGGTGCTTGGTATTTTCTCAAGTGATCTCAACATGGCAGCCAAACTTTCTCATTTTACAGGTAAACAGTACACTAAAATATGTTTCTGAAAACATTTTATGCAAGAAATAGACTCCTAGACTTTGAAACAGCTTACCATATCAGGTTGATTCTGGTACTATTTTTAAATCTCTTAAATCTTTAAAAGCTTTTTGGTATAGTTTACACTTTTTGTCCAAACAATATTTATCGTTCTCTCCTATTTTGTGCACATCCCATTTTCTTGTCTATTTCAATAGAACACACAAAGTGTTCTATTTATTTTATTACTATTTGATTACAGTTTTTTTTCTTTCGTTTTTTTCCAACTATGCATCTTCCTATCAGCATTCCTGGTTCTGTTTAGCGCTTTGTAAACCCCTTTTATTGAAAAGTGCCCTATAAATAACTATTACTATATAGTTATTTTCAGTTACTAACACACTGCTGGAAATTGCTATTTCAGATTTGCATATGAACATCATTTTTTGCATATATATATATATATTTTTTTTTTTACAATTTTCATTGTTTTTATTTCTGCATTCAACCAAATTATGTTTTTTGTGAACCTTATGTCACTCATCTTTTATGAGTGTTCGGTGTATACGCTCTAAATTGTCAAGGAGCAAATAAAGAATTAAAAAGTGCAATTTTCACATCTAGTGGTGTGGTTGCAGATTGAAACCAACTGAGTACCCCTCCTCTCACCCCTCTCTTTCCAAGACTGAGGTAACGTGAGCCGCTGAGTGCAAAACTGTGGTAACGCCTTGCTCAGTGGCCATCCTTTCCATACCAACACTACTTTAGGAGCAACAGAAGTCAGAATGCAGCTGGTGGTACCACGGTTTAGCACTCTGCGGCTCACATTATCGCAGTTTCACAAGCATGACAGAGAACTACGGTGGCCTTCAGGTAACGTAAAAACGTGAAAGGCTCTCTCTAGAGCCAGTGTTTGGTTTGTCCGTTCTGGGCTTCTGTAGAACATGGCGGAGCAGCATATTGGACTCTGTGAAGAGGACCCGCTACCTATGTAGACATGAAGGACTCTAAGCGAACGAAAACACAACGATTATAGTTTCAGGTGATTACACACTAATGAAAACATAGTCATGAATATTATATTCATTTTCTTTTAATAGATCCCCCTAAATGTTGCATAGTGTTCCTTTAAGACAGCCTACTACAACTCCTAATTTATACCCTGTCTGGCAATTGGCCAGGAATACATTTCTGCATTTGTCACTAAACGTCTGACTCCGCTAAACCAAGTTTGGTCAACACAGATGAAAGTCCTCTCGTTTCCAGTTACTGAACATTACATTCATAGATTAAAACACTTGATATTAGGAATAATGTGAATTTAGTTAAAGAATGGAGTTAAGTTTAAGTTTGAAAAGCACCTTTTCAAATGTGAAACCCTCCTAGTCTTTGTTTCACGGTTTCAAGGTTTCTTTCACCGGTCTTCCTAAAAAAAAGCTAAAACATGCTACTGGGGTTTTCCTTTCATAATCTACATTCAATGTGAATTTAAAACATAATATAATCTGAAAGCACCTCAATATTGTAACCAAGATAAAAGACAACAACTGTTTGTTAGCATTGATCAACTACAGCTCCCAGGAGATTTTGATATCAATGTTGCTAAGTACAATAGCAAGAGAATACAATGTTGTTTGGTACTGCTTTGTAAGTAAAGCTCAAGCCCCTCACATAAAATCTACTCAAAGGGCAGACATTTGTAGTATTTAGAAAGGAAATATAAAAATCAATGTTCCATTTAGTCCTATTTACCTTCAGTATGTTCCCAAATGTTTTTCATCTGCTCAGTAAAATGGGTTGGATGTAAAATTGCTTCGGTGTTAAATGTTCTTCTGCATGAGTAAAGACTATCCAAGCTTCATCAAATATGTGCTTTCTCTACAATATGTAGCTACAGTTTACCTGATAACATAATACGTAATAACCACCGATATAAGATAAAAGTGAAGTTTTAAAATGGTAATTGTATTTATTTACCTCTCACTGTCCTCCAGCTTCCAATAAGGGCTCTTTATCAGGAGGGAACGATAATGTTACTGCTCGTCTCCATATACACAGAACTATCATCATGAGATAAAGTACTAGAAATCAGTCAACTTCCTGGAGTGCTTTTGTCTGAGTCACACACCTGTCTGGCAAGTTAAGTAAGCTGATCCTTGGCACAAGTCTAGATGCACAATTGTACGTGTCTGAGCATCCAAAAGTGGCTGACAGGTGGTTGTTGCGGGGGCAGGAGGCCCTTTCAAATGGTTAAATCCCATTATTGTCATGATTATGTTTTAGGTAAAAGGGATCCGTATTCAAATAAAGACCACATTATGTAACACTGTAGGCTTTATTCCTTTATGATATATACTCCCATAAACAAATACGATACTGGGTCAAAGTGCTATATATACAATTATTTCGTTTTTGTAAACAAAAACAGAGGCTGTCAAAAGTATAGCTCTAAGGAACAGTACAGATGCACTTCAGTGCGTCGGATCATCCTTCTCATGCAAGCTGTTTCCATGAAAGGATGACTGAAATCTTTCCCTGTCTTGTTCCTCTTACTTTAGGGTAAGTCCAATGGCATTTGAGCAAAGGAACAGCTACCATTTGTGGCATAGCGGTTGTAAAAGCCTTTGTAAAGTTGCCAAATAAAAGGGAGGGAATTACTGTAATAATTAAGAAGTAGACAGCGAGTCTAACATTTTTGTACTCGGCTGAGTCATGAAACAAGTCAAGTCGAGTCGAGTCAATTTTATTCGTACAGCCACAAATTTGCCTCAGGGGGCTTTACAATCTGTTCAGGATACGGCACCGTCTATCCTTTACAGTGCGACCCTCTCATCGGATAAGGAAAAACGGAACCAAAAAAAAAAACCTTTTAACGGGGAAAAAAATGGAAGAAAGCTCAGGAAGAGCAACAGAGGAGGGTTCCCCCTTCCAGGACGGACAGACGTGCAATATATGTTGTGTGTACAAAGTAACAGCATAATGAAAATACAACATAGACAATCCATATGACAAAACATAATACATGTAATGTGAACATATGTGAGAAGGTGGATCCAGGAGGATGTCAAGCAGCTTCCCGGCGTCGCCAAACAGATAGATCCAGAGCAACACAACCTCTTCTCCAAGCCAGATAGGTAGAGCCAGAGCAACACAACCTCCTCTCCACGCCAGATAGATAGAGCCAGAGAAACACAACCTCCTCTCCACGCCAGATAGATAGAGCCAGAGCAACATGACCTCCTCTCCACGCCAGATAGATAGAGCCAGAGCAACACTACCACCTCTCCACGCCGAATAGATAGAGCCAGAGCCATAGCAACACGACCTTCTCTCCACGCCAGATAGATAGAGCCAGAGCAACACGACCACCTCTCCACGCCGAATAGATAGCCAGAGCAACACGACCTCCTCTCCACGCCAGATAGATAGAGCCAGAGCAACACAACCACCTCTCCACACCGAATAGATAGAGCCAGAGCAACACAACCTCCTCTCCATGCATTTTACTTTAGGCCATATGGTGCATAAAGAGACTACTATTCATGCATTTAAAAGTGGAGCTTAGCATTTCCCTTTAGTCATTGAGTACTTGAGCATCAGTCTGCCTCTTGTGGCTTATCTGTATTACTTAACATTGACAGGAGCATCTAAATGAAAACTCAACATGCAAATTAGGACCACTACTCATGTGTTGCATGTATCATAAACACTGATGTTGTGATTATTCTTATAACCTCGCAGTTACATTTATCAAGAGGTTACCTCATGTCACAATATGCCTACAGGAAACTGTGTTCATCAGAAATTGACAGTGTTAGTCATTTTTTCCAAGAGCTATCAGCATCCTCTTGTGGTCTTGCAAATAATATCCTCTCCAGAAACAATACAGCATTGTGTGTCAGTCAAAAGGACACACTGTACATTCGTGTTCAGTAGCAAAGTGGGAAGTAGGGTTATGTTGAATAATAATTATGATGAGGGAGCAAACTGCAATTGTGCTGTCAATGGGATATGCTTGTGTAAAAAGGGTGTGGTATATAACAATGTGTGTTGGTCTACCTAAGACAGTGGTTCTCACGCTTTCTGTCATTCCCCCCCTTTTATATATGTAACTGGGATGTAATGTTTCTAAATGTCTTTTTAATGTCAGAGCTTTCATACATGATGTTACCACCCTTAAAAAAATGGGGAAAATATGATTTTGTTATTGTGGTTATCTAATATAAAGCAAGGAATCTCTTTCTGTCTGTTTGTATGTATGTTATTCACATATCTTGAGAACCGCTCATCCAATCTACTTCATACTTGGCAGATGTATTGCTCAGGACCTAAGGAAGTGCAGGATTGAATGTGGTGCAGTTTGGGTTAGGGTTAGGGTTAGGGTTTGGATGGTGCCGCTATAGAACTTTACATTTTGGCCTGTAACTTTTGAACCGTAAGTCTCAGGATCAAAATTCAAAGTAATTTCCCTGGATCTTGTGGTTCCAAAAGAATTTATCAAATTAAGCCACGCCCATTTGCTTATTTCCACCATTTTTACTTTTTTCCAAATGCGATTTTTTGCTACTTTTGTTCAAACTTTGAGCAATCGTCACCAAATTTGGTACAGAACATCCCTGGACCAAGCCGAAAAAGTTACTTTTTTTGGATTGTGGATGTTCCATACAGTTTTGCTATAGCTGGCTTTCAAAGTTAGCTCAAATGCAGTGGGCAGGGCTTATATTACAACAAATGCCATATCTCCTGAACGCTTTGTGTTATTTGGTGGAGCTGTGTAGATATGATGTCTGAGTGACCATGACGAATTTGGTGCCATTTGGTCAATAGTTGGCGCTGTAGTAGCATCATTTAACTAAGGGAAGGAATCACTGTCTGTCTGTCTGTCTGTGTATGTATATGCCCTTCGCATATCTTGAGAATCATCCAATCAGCTTCACATTTGGTGGGTACAAGCAACCATACTGCAGTTCTAGACAATGCTGCAAGTGCTGGCGGGAGTGCTGGTGGATGGGCCCAAGAAACACAAGGCTTTCACATTACAATCAGCTGTTTGTTTGTGTTCTGTTGTCAGAACATTACGTCTCATTTTCACTTCACAGTCATTTTAAGCCTAATCATGTTTTCTAAACCTTAACAAGTGGTTTTGTTTAAGTCATGACGCAGTATACTTTTGGCATCATTGGGCAAAAATTCCATAATAACCTTTCAGCATATTGTAATTCTAGTGTTCTGAGAGAAAACTGGACTTCTGCACCTCCTCATGGCTCTGTTTTCAGGCTTTAAAAAATCTGAAGACTTTGACCAATCACAGTTCATATCAGAGAAAGAGAGTGTTCCTATTGGCTGTGCTCTGGTCATGTGACCGTAACTTGGCGTTCCCTTCAACACATTTCACAATGGCGGCGGTGTCACAAACTTTCTCATTTTGCAGCTAAACAGTCCACTACAAGATGATTCTGAAAACATTTGAGGAGAGAAATAGGCATTAACGTAACAGAATATTAATTCATATTTGATCAGTGCTGCCTAGTTTGACCGTTTGGTCGGAGTTCACGAGTGACTGACAGCCGGCTCTCATAGACGGCAGATGGACAGCAGATCTCAGATCAGCTCTGATACTGTTAGGAGGACACAGAGGAACATGATTTTTTTCAGGTTACCTGTTTCATGTACTACTGTCCAGTATAGCGACCATTTTATAGAAGTAACTTTCTTTCATCATATTTGCTCCAATCTCGCCTACTTCAGCTTTAAGCACGTCTGCGACCAAAAAGTGACGCCGATGGGTCTGACGAAGTGTCAGTATGTGAGAAGTTCACATGAGAATGTGTTGAAATATCTAAAAAAAAAGAAAAATGCTTGGCTGAAGTAAAAAATATGGTATGTGACAGAGTGCGATGGAAACGGGCTTACTGAATAAATCCTGACGTTCATGAAGCATGCGTCTTAAATGTCCACTGAAGAGACAAAACACTGGGGCAGATGAAAACATCAGATCTGTGTGAACCGATGAGGAGACTGTAATCTTCCTCACAAAAATGCACATGAAACATAAACGCCATATTTCCATCACATATTTCATACTTTTCTATTGTCTGAGGTTTGAACGCCACTCTTTCAGCTATGGCATCTTGTTGCGCCCTCTTCCTCTGCAATATTTAAATGGCACCTGAAATATTCACGGATGGAAATGTGTGTCAACTTGGAAAAAATGATGAAATGCGCTACATCTGGATGGGAATGTGACTAATGTTGATTTCTTTGAACCATGAAGGCAATCTTTCTCCAACCTTCATCAAGCAGTTTTAGTTTTCTTACCTTAAGAGCAGAGGCGTTATGCAGCCTGTGGCGAGCTGTCGTGCAATGTCTATGGAAAGCTGTGGCGGCTGCTCCGAGATCAGCGAGCTGCGGCGGTTTGATTCTGGGGCGATGTGCGGCCAAACTAAAAATTGGGGATAGTTTAACTTTTATCAACGAATTGCAACCAGAGAATACCTGCAGCTACAGTAATCAGCAAACAGAGTCCTGTGACTCCTGTGACATGTTGACTTATGTTCCAAAAAAATTCTTCCCACCTGAAGCACATGAATACGCCTCCCAGCCTCAGACAAAATGTAATTATTGTGGTGAGCCCCACTTCACCTCTGCCTAGTGTTTCCAGCATTATAGATGCTCTCTATACAGTAGGCTCTAGAGTTAGGGGTTCCCTTTTTTTGCCAGGCATCCTCTACGTCAGCACCCCCCACTGTCAACTGGTCGGTCAAAGATGGCACTTTGAGTGTGACTTGCATCATTTTAGTGGGGCCGCTGAGCTGAAAAATTCATAATGGTTGTGAATTTTGCGATAAAAGCAACGCATTTGGCACAGACGGTTCATATGTTATATGTGTAAGCGCCATTTACTAGTGCCAAGTTTATGTTTATTGTTTGGATGATATTATTTGCCGGAGTTCAGTGAGGAATATATTTTAGTGTAATGTTGGAGAATAGTGTGAATGATGTGATTCATTCCTGTATATTTGACCACTGTGAATCTAAGTTTCGTCCTGGGCGGCTTACGTAGAGATGTGACAAAGGGAGAGGAAGTGAATATTATTGTGAAATTACTTTTATTTTGAAAGGTTCTGTTTTGTAAATAAACGAGTGGACGGCGGAGCAACACGGTTGTTTTACCGTTGCCGTTGCTACCGGGCCGACTCAACGCGTAAAACATTGTCATGTCGTCTTTGAAATGTGGTTATTGACTAAAAGTAAGAACAATGAAGACTAAAGATAGCCACTACAATATGTTTATATATTATATATTTATGTTGTATATTATGAAAAGATATAGATATTGGGGCACTACAAATTTGGCCCCTGAGGGTCATGGATGCAATTTTTCAAATTGGCCTCCGAATACTGTAGGTGCAAATATTCCTAATTGTCTTAACAGGTCGCGATATCTCTGTCAATTGGTCAGCTAATAGAAAAGTAAAATGCACCGATGGAAAGCTGAAGATAGTTGTCATGTTAATCATGAAGGCGAGGGGGTGAAGTTTGACCCTGAAGTGACCATGCTCCTTTCATTTGGTTTTCTGCATTTTTCTCAGGTTTTTAAAAGCACCCTTAAAAAAGAAAGAGGGGAAAACACATCTTCGTCTGTGATCTTCTGGTGTCTGATCTAATCAGCTTGAACACACCTTGGAAATCATCAAGAGTCATGAAATCAGTTTTCTGCAATATTTAGGAATATTATTTTGTGACCATTTGGAAAAATGGCTGCCATGGCCCTTAGGGGCCAAATTTGCAGCGCCCCGATATCTGCATCTTTTTATAACATATAAAACTACATCTGTGCCAAACGTGTTGCTTTTATCACAAAATGCACAACTGTAATGCTTAACTGACCTGCTATTTTAACTATAGTTTACTTTTCTGTGTTCAACACTATAAACAATATGGGAACTGTTAATTTGACTGTTACTTTTCTGTTGTCTGCGTTTGTTCTCAGTCACATAACACCATAATGCATGATGCATTCCTCATAGACTGAATCATGAATTTCACACCTAAGAAAACTTCTGGCTTGATATTGAGTGAGTAAACAGAATGTATTCCCTAGACTATTAACAGGGCTAATTCAGATTTCTTGTTTGTTTCTTGTTCCTCACTAAATTGGACTCTGCGGGTGTATTATGTCATTATTCAGATCATTAAGAGGCCATACATTTGTTTTGTGCTATTAGATTTGTTGTTGCTTGAAACCAATAAGGCCCCAGGTTGAAAAGGTGAGATGATGCAGGCAGGAAGAGAGAGAGAGAGAGAGAGTGTGTGTGTCTGTGTGTGTGTGTGTGTGTGCGTGTGTGTGTGTGTGTGTGTGTGTGCGTGTGTGTGTGTGTGTGTGGGTAGCCCAGGGACCAACAACCACACATCATACATTCACACCTCTAATTGAAGGCTGTTGCATCACATCATCTAACTGGAGACATAATTATGGAGACACACAAGTGAGCATTTGGATAAACATACATCCAACTTTTGATTTTTAAAACATGTTAACAGTTTATTGCAAAATAAGAATAAGAAATAAACTAGAATAGAATTAAAAGAAGTTATTGTAAAAAACTGCATTTTAAGAAGTAATTTATTTTACCCCCCATAGCTTCTCAGGCCTGTCGGATGCAGAAATCACAAATCATTTTTCTGATTATTCTTTTATTCAGTTCAAAAGATTCATAGTCACTGACTATGCACTTCCTTCATTTTTGAGTCTGGCTCTAGCTGGCATCATCAGACACACATCAATAAGCGATTGCAATACCGTTCATAATACTAAAGCGCTCTTTCGGAGTGTCTTCAGTTCAGTCTTTTGCTGGTCCAACTGTCCCTTTAGTTCATTACAAAACAAGACTTAAAGGTGCCACATTATAAAAAAGTGAGATTTTCATGTTTTTTTTATTATAAAGCAGGCTTAAGTTCAATATAATTACTGTGAAAGTATCGAAACACTCAATCCACAGGGAAATACACACAGCCCATATTCAGAAACTCTGCATTTGAAACAAGCTGTCAGGATTTCTGTCCATTTGTGATGTCACAAACATACAATATTTAGACCCTTTACACAGATTTAAACGTAAACATTCTAAATGTGTCCCAGTTTATTCCTGGTTGCAGTGTATGTGAATGTCATCAGCTGACAGGAAGTACACATGGACCGAAGCTGTTGCCAGGCAACGCAATTTTGTTTCAATTTTGTCGCAGTTCCATCGAAATGCGCTAAAACAGAGCGTTTCAGACAGAGGGTGAATACAGGTATATTCAGGCCGACAGTATGAGGAGAATGCACGTTTTTTTTAACATTACAGTATGTAAACATGTTCTAGTAGAAACACAAAATACAAGTATGATGCTGAAAATGAGCATGATATGGGTACTTTAAGTATATAATTTGGGGGTTCATTGCATGTACCCCAAATGATATATGTTCACATTGGCCGTAGTAATTGTGATGAAAGCAAAGCAGGAAAGTCATATGTATAGACATATTTTGTCATTGGATGGATTTTGGCTGACATCATGTGCAAAACTAGGCCCATACAAGGAGTGTTTCGCTGGCTTTTGCGTTCTTACAGTAAGCTTTAAACCAGGAAGAAACATACTGTATAAAATAGCCAAGATGCTATGCCGTGATATCAGTCAGCATTGGGGGAACTTTGGCGGTGATGATTCAGATGGTCAGATCTGCTTAAGGATTCAAGGCCCTCACTCACACCTGGCACAAAGCGGCGCAAAGCGGCGCGCAATGCAACTGTCATTGCTAGTATCATACCAACGCAGTTGTCATTTTCATGCCCAGCACCCATGTTGTGTAAGTAGCAAACGTAATTGCGTCTATCTGTGCGCCCATGGGCGTTGGTCTTAAGGTGTTAAGGTGTGGTCAGGCGCATTGTTGGCGCATTGGTATATTGAGGCAGCAGAAAGCGATTTTGCCATTGACCAACAAAAACCTGGTCTAGAGTCTGGCACAGTACTTTCCAGCTATATAAAAGGCACATTATTCAGATAGTAAGAAGCGCCTACATAGGCGGGTTCACAACAACCTTGAACAACGTTTTTATTTATTGTTAAGGAAAACACAAAATTCAGGCGGCAGGTGACAATTCAGAATATAAGAGAATATGATTAAGTAAGGCTCTCAGGCATCTGTATTGCTCAACATGCAGTGCGCTCTCAGCGGTCAGAGAGATCACGGTGCACACACGCCTCTGTGGCGTCTCCTCTCATCATCCTTGTGTGTGTGCGCGAGTGTATACGTAGACTACTTCAAAGTTTACGGGCCCTCTCCCCCTAAACGGCGGCATTTTGGGGATGATGGATTTGCGCGTTACGCACCGCCACTCTGACAGTGGACGGCCAGTGTGTAATGCAGCTCCGGAAGAATTCAACTCAGCTGGTCCAAGCACCCCATGGGTTGCATCGCAATGAAATACAGTTTTCAGTATTTATCAAAACATGTTTATCGTATTTAGCCTAGTGCTTATAATGAATAATTAATCAAGAGACTAAATACAATCCCTTTGCTCCTTGCGCCTTACTTTGCACCCAGATTATGCACTTTTTAACTGGCAAAAGTGGAGTTTGACACACCCTAAATGCACTTGCGCCATGCACTTTAGACAATGCGCTATAGATCACTTAAATAGGGTCCTCATTGTTAGGGGCCCTCAGTGGGGCACTCAGTGTTTTAAATTCAAAGCTCAGTTTGTATTCAAAAGCCTGGGCTATGAAGCCAGTCACCTCTTTCAATTTGCCAGCGCTGAGCTTTGACACGGAGCATAACATGAAGCTCCACCACACAGTGTGGAAGTGCTCAAACCAACTAAAAGAAGTCTCTAATGCAAAGAAACCCCCCCAAAAATGACGTTTAAGTAGGACCAAGCTGAAGATAATAGTACTTGGAACTTTAGCTGTGCGCCACCAACATTTTAACTTTCATGGGGATTTATAAAGCTATAATTGAGGAAATTAAAGGGAAATGTCAATCAGAAAATAAATTGCCGCATGTTCTGTTGGGTTTCTTCGATGTTTATCCCACATCTATGCTGTGTCAGGGACAGTAAATCTCATTGACTGTGAAAGCCACTTATCAGTGAAGAAAAAATGATCGCTATGAAAGCTGCCAAAGTTCCCACTGTAGATTCATATCTCGTTCAGATGCAACAAAGATACTCTGTGACTATTTAGTTGAACTTCCTTATAAACGTTCCCACTACATCATTTCAAGTTACAAGGCAGTGCCATTGCTGTGTCGCTCCAGCCCATTCTCGCCCCCAGGGCGTCAAATACTGAGGCTTTGTCACGGCCTTCGGCGTTCGGTACCGCCATACATGCCACCCTTTAACGCCTGTATGAAATGCACCGGGCCTTCCATTAATTATAATGTAAACCCAGCCACGGCAACAGTTAACACTCCGAGAAAGTGCACCGAGAGTGTGGTGACGTAGTTTAAAGAGCGAGAAGACACACAGTTTAGGTTGATGGGTCCAAAAAACACAAGGATTTCATCCAGGAGACCACCGTTCGTGTCCCGTGTGTCACGTTACAATCAACATGTCTCATGTTCATAACATTCAGTGTCATTCTCACTGTAGTCCGGTGTTATTTTCACTGTACAAACGTAATAGTTTTGAGCCCAACAATGTAGTTATTTCCTAAACCTGGTTTTGTTGCATAATCCTAAAGTGACGCCACGGGTAGCTATATTGGTTTTGATGCCAAAAATACAGTGACACCAAGGGGTGTGACAAAACGGCGGTATGTGACGAGTTGGCTCATGAAATTTGTGCCCTGATCAGTTAGGATCTCTGTGGTAATACCAACCTGCCTGAAGAACTTAAGCAAAGCTGTGGCTACTTGCTTGGCTGTCACATCTCTTAAGGGGTAGGCTTCTGGATACCTAGTGGCATAGTCACAAATGACCAAAATGCACTTGTTGCCTGACTGACTCCTTTCAGCAGGGCCAACAATATCAACTCCAACTCGCTCATAGGGAGTGGAAATAACAGGGAGTGGAATGAGGGGTGTGGGGGCAATATGCTTCCCCGCAGTGAGCTGACACTCTGGGCATGCCTTGCAGTAGTTTTGAACGTGGGTATACATTCCTGGCCAGTGAAACCTTTTACTTATCCACATGAAAGTCTTGGTGAAACCCAAATGACCAGTCCGTGGGACAGTATGACTTACCCTAAACTCCTCAGCCCTAGATACCTCAGGAAGGACAAGCTGATGCCCATATTCAAACAAACCATTTTCACACACAAAAAGCTCAGAGAGTAAGTTTGGACTAGCCTCTGCTTTCTTGAAACACTCCGCTAGTGTGGAATCATTTTTCTGCTGAAGAGCACGGTTACAGGGAAAGGAAACATCCTCCTCAGTTAGCTCTGGAGCCTCAACTTCCTGCTCTGGCTGCTCTGCTGACTGTTGTGGCCACTCTTCAACCAGCCCCCTGCGTGACTCCAACCAGGGGTGGACTGGGACAAAAAATCGGCCCCGGCATTTTGGCCCATCACCGGCCCCATCACCGGCCATTTGTGCTGTGTGTACCACGTTTTGTTGAAGGCTCTGTTTGAAGAAATCCTTTCGAATGTGTTTGTTTTGCATACTTACCAATCTTGAGTCCTCAAAAATGGGGAGGATTTCAAAACGAGAGCGGGGGGGTCTAGGGGTCCTCCCCCAGAAAACTTTGAGTTTCAGAGACTTTATTTCCTGAATTCTGGTGACTTTAAAACAATGAAAATAACAAAATAATAAGTAGACTGCAACAGCATGTTTATGTTAAACTTCTAATTTTACCTTTAAATCTCAGGAAAGAAAACTGAATAATTCACCCTCTGGCATAAACTTTGCATGTGATATCTAGCATAAACTAATATTCATCAGTTATAATTCATTTCTTTGTCCCTGCTGTCCCTTTTTTAGGATTATACATGCTGTACAGTGCCAGAAACAGGTTAAAAAAAGTAAACTTGACATAAATTGGGGGAAATACGAATTGTGACCCAGGGAGGAAACCGGGAGAGGGCAATGAAAAACATGAGTCTCCCGGGAAAATCAGGAGGCTTGGTTAGCATAACAAGGCTGCTGAATGAGAGAGGCATCCGCCGTTACGTTACACAGAAACACAACACGTTAATAATAAGCTGACCACCTCACGGTACCGCCAGCTGCACGTGCATCTGTTTTTAAAGCGTGTTTGTACATGTTCTATTTGTAACGTTACCTTTTTTTTCCTTTTTAAATTTTCCAAATAAACCTGCAAAAAGATCCATCTGTCGCCTGTTCCATCTGTCATAAAGTAACAAACCCAGTTCCAGGTCATCACATTATCAAGCAATTAGCGAATTAAATGAAATATAATCTCATTTTATTATGTTTGGATAAGCTCTTCCATTATCCAACAGTTGCCACATGTCCAGCTGAAAAACGTTAGCAGGTCTACTATATGTAGTAAATCTTTGCTGGGATGGTGGAGTGAGAGAAATATACATTTCAGTCTTCAGAAGTTTCTAATCCTTTTGTAAATGTAGCCTATATTATCATATTAGATAACACAATGTTGTCTGATTTATGATAAATGGGTACTGTAGATGGACAGAGGAAATAAGGTTCATGTTGATGAATAGATACTTTAAATCTGTACAGTATGTTTTCTGTATGTTTTTGCATACATTACAGCTCCATACATACAACATAGTTCAACATTTTATAAAGCTAAAAATGCTGTGTGTACTATATTTACTCTGTATCCCAAAAACATGCATCATTCTGTGACATTTTACGTGCACACATTGATGATGCCACTATCATCTCCTCTCTCTGTAATCCTCCAGAGTGTTGTCACACTGGCGTTCAGCTGAGTGAGCAAACCAGTTATTTGTATCCCTGATCATGTATTCAAGGTTGCTTGGAAGAAATTGTGTTGCCTTGTTTGCAACTAAACCAAGTTAGTGGCAAACACAACAAATAAGCTGCAGACTTGGCTGTTTTAAGCCTGAGGAGCCCTAGCACTATCCCTTGGAAAAAACACCTCAAATAACATACCCAAAATGAATCAGGAATAGCTCCTCAACCATAAGGCTTATATGCATATATCTGGTCTCTTTTGAATGGTAAGAAGCAAAGGAATATGAATCCATTAAAAGTAAACTACATTATATCACCATTACAGAGAAAATGGAGATGCAATAAAGAAAAAAAAAGGGATTTTCATCCTCACCGTGTATAAAATCTAAATTCTAAAATTCTAAAATCTAAAGGCAATATTACCATTAAAACAAGATCCCATAGACAATGATGCAACTGAATGTGTTCTTTTACTCTATGACTGCATTTATAACACACTGTACTGTATATAAATATATATATATACTGTATATATATATATGTATTCTATATTCTTCTATAAATAAACAATTATGAAGTAGCAATATTTTGTAACTACGTTATGGGTTGTTCCCCGGTACCTGGGGCGCTCGGGTTCACTAAGCAGAGTAAAAATGAATGATGTTTTCCGACTAGTTTTGCTTGTAGCTGAAGGCTGAAGGATTCAACACTGGGTATGCAGTGGGCTGTGTACTTTTTCGATGTGGCGTGCTCCTTAAGATATTTAACATTTTCAATATTACAGTATTTACCACAAGAGTTGGGCTCATTACCCGGAACAGGTGCAATCCAAGGCTTTAGGTCAGGCTCATTTCCCCACTCCTTCTGATTTAGCTTTTCTTATATTTTACCCACTTTGGCATTGCACAGGATTTAGATACCAGTGGTAACCACATACTGTAGCAAGCAAAAGAATGTCTGCAGTCAGCACGCCTGCCAGGGTCACTATAGTGGTTGCTATGGTAAACTAGAGTAACTGGTTACGTTAAAGGCAAAGGTAGCTTCAGTATTTTTTAAACCTGGACCCTATTTTCTCATGTTTTTGTCTCAAAATAAGTAATGGGGACAATTTTTGAAATTGTTTTTTGCCACTGACAGACTCAGATTGTTATTGTAAGTGTCTGACAACATTATTGAAAGTACCCTACAAAGACCCTACAGAATAAAGGGTTTTTCTTTACCTTTCGCTTGGTCCAAGGCTTGTTTGTAATTGTGTCTAACAAAGTCTAGTTCTGAAATCTCACTTTGCATCCACATTGTTGAAATCAGCTAAATATTCAGCCATGACATTAAAACACGTTTAGATAACACTAAGCTACGCTTTCTGTACTCCCAAAACAAAAACCTCTGACAACACCGGCAATCCTCTCTCCAACTCTCACTCAAGTTTCCACTACTGTCTTCCAGCAACAAGTCACATGACACAATAAGTGTCCTTTCCATAATGTTCGACACTTATAATAACAACCTGAGCCTGTCAGTGGCAAGAAAAACAAGCACTTTTAGTGGCAGTACATTGATGGTGTGGAACTTCCCTGAGCAATTACAATACAGCCGGTTTAGCAGCTGCTGTCTGCAGTGTTCTCCCTCAATATTGGACCAATATCAAAAATTGTTGCCCCCAATAGTCACTTAGACATAAAAACATGGGAAAATAGGGTCCAGGTTGAAAAATGCCTAAGTTACCCTTTAAGGTGAATCAAGGAACTGCAGTGTTGTGTTTAATGACCTAAAAATGCAGGATTGTTGTGTTTACTTACTGTCTGTAAAAACTTGCCTCGAAATAAACAGCTACATTTTTCAATAACTGCCCACTTTACTTTTTTCCAGCCCAAGCTAATGAAAAGTAGCCCAATCGGCAGGTTTTCCACCCATTTGGCATTGACCTACCTTTATTTATTCAGGAGAATTTAACTCAGAGTAATGCTCTCTTTTTCAGAAACGCCCTGATCACATTCACACAGTTACACATTCACACCTGGAAGCTGCCCAGTACAACCACAGTCTGATCTGCTGGCCACTGAGCAGCTCTGTTGGAGCGATTGGGGTTAAGGGCCTTGCTCAAGGGCACCTTAGTGGTGGTAAGGAGGGAGGTGCAAGTGCTGCTTTTTCACTTTCTCTTTCAGCTCGTTTCTCTAACCTTTAGTCCACCACTGCCCATTGAGGTTTGACTGAGCATCAAAGTTAAAAATCGACACATGAAATTGTATTGAGACATACCAAAAAGACAAAAAAAAGTACACACACACACACACGCACACACACACACACACACATCATTGGTCAACTTTGACATCTCATGCAAACAGGATGCAGTCCCATTCCTGATTGGGCAACGATTATTTTGACGAGCTAGATGCTGATAAATATCAAGGTTCTGCACAGTGGTACATGTGACCAAGAGCAACCATCTGCACTAATGCATGGACAGTCTTGAGGGTTTAACAGGTTTGATATGACAAATTAACAGATTTGTTTTGTTTTTTTAACCGATGACATTGTTGACTGACTAAAATATTATATATTTTAATTTATGTATGTCTATATACAGTATATATACACATACTGCATATTTCTGCTTATTGCTAATAATATGAATTGTATTGAATTGTAGGAACCCTAAAACATGGAACCAGGAGTCACTTTCAACAGGACTAACGTTGTGACTCCCATACACCCCTGCTACGAAATAGATAACTTCAATTTCATACTGACAAAGACCCCTTCCATTATATGTGTATTGTTGTATATTTTCCTAATGCTATTGTCTGTTATCACAATATGTGGAAACCTTCTTGTCATAATCTCCGTCTTTTATTTCCAACAGCTCCACACTCCTACTAACTATCTCATTCTCTCTCTGGCTGTGGCGGACCTGCTTGTCGGGATCATTGTCTTTCCTTTCAGCATGGCATTCTCTCTAAGCTCATGTCTTTATCACGAGGGTTTATTTTGCAAAGTACGAGGCAGTTTTGATGTTTCACTGAGCACAGCTTCTATTCTGAACCTGTGTTGCATTTCTATTGACAGATATCACGCCGTGTGTCAGCCTCTGACCTATAGAACTAAAATAAACCACCGGGTTATTGTGGTCATGATCCTGGTGAGCTGGGGGGTTTCCGCTCTAATTGGAATTAGCATCATAATTGCTGGATTAAACAATGAAAAATGTAAGGAGATGTGTTTAATTGATGTTCTCATAGAAAACACCATTGGACCTATTTTATCATTTTATCTCCCAGTGATCATAATGCTCTGTATCTACCTAAAGATTTTGATGGTAGCACAGAGACAGGCACGCAGCATCCAGAACACAATCTGTCAGAGCACAAAGTCGGGAGCAACTGCCAGTAAGATGGAGAGAAAGGCCACCAAAACTCTGGCTATCGTTTTAGGAGTTTTTCTTTTATTCTGGACTCCTTTCTTTCTTTGGGTCACCTTTCTGCCTTTTAGTAATGACTCAGTACCAGTTCCTGTGATTGAAACACTTAACTGGCTCGCACTGTCAAATTCAATGTTCAATCCATTTATTTATGCTTTCTTTTACAGCTGGTTCAGATCAGCTTTCAGAATGATCATTTCTGGAAAAATATTTCAAGGTGATTATACTACTTCAAAACTGTCTTGACTTATACGGATTACTGAAATAGCCTGTGATAATGGTTGTCACAATGAAGATGATTATCTTTACACTCTGCATATTATATAACTTCGATATATATATTGTCATATACTATGTTATATACGGTAGTTGAATGTGCATGTACTGTGGGGGTTTAAGGAAGTAACTAAAACGATCCTTTTTTAACTCAACGGATGTCTGACGGTGTTCATTAAAAGTCAGGAAAGTTAAATAAAGCCTCCATCGCAATTATTTACAACAGCAAGAGGAGTCATGGCTAAATTCAATCCCCCGACGAACTTTTGCTTCGAGCGTTTTGTGAGGTACAGAATCGACATTGATGTTGACAATGTTGATATGAAATGTTGTGAATGAAATGAGTTACGATTTATGTTAATGAAGTGAATTGTAATGAGTGCTTTGGTTGAGTAGGAAGAAGACCATTGTGATTTAAAGTGTATCAACTTGAGTTGTCTTAGTTTTGAGATATGCATGATATAAGACATGGTACAGGGGCAATTTATGTTGAAATGTTTTGTTGTTGAAATGGCATAAAAAAAGCGGGGAGGTGTCATATACTATGTTGTATACGGTAGTTGAATGCATTGCGCATGTACTATGTTATATACGGTACAGTAGTTGAATGTGTGTGCGCATGTACTGTGGGGGTTTACCTAAGTAACTAAAACGATCCATTTGTAACTCAACGGCTGTCTGATGGTGTTCATTAAAAGTCAGGAAAGTTAAATAAAGCCTCCATCGCAATTATTTACATAAAAATGTATATAACAGTGGATTAATTAAAGCAACAAATCACATATACATTAAACACTCAAGATTAAAAATAAAATTGGGAAGCTTTTATTAAAAGTAAAAACACTTATATGCCTGATTATGACAGTCTGGTACTTCAACACTGGCACAACACTGGATGAGGCGTACTGTAAATGCAATTTAGTTACTTTAAAGGTATACTATGTAGCATTGTCGGTTGCAGTTTGTAAACACACAGCATTCAAAGTTGCCCCCTCCTCTTCGGGTCAAAGAGCTGAGAGTGAATGAAGAGAGGGAGCATCGTTAATGAGAACAAAGCAATGAATCACAGAAGCTGTGAGCGACCCTAATGGGCCTACCTAAATTGTGAATCAGATATTAGCAATTCTGGTAAAATGAAATAATTCATAAAGGATTTCAAAAGTGAATATCATCTATACTGTTGGTTTGGCACCTAATGTCATCACAATGAAAAGTCTCACATCTGATTGGACGATTATAGAATGTATTCATTATGGTAATGAGATACAGGTTGATAAAAAAAGATTGTGTACAGTAATGAAGAACACCCATCAACACTGATGTGTGAACGAGCATTTTAAAGGTAAGACATGAACTGAAAATCTTTCTCATCTTTAAAAGGAGCTATTATTGTAATTTTGTATTGATGCAAGTCAAAATATTTTGTATAAACATGTTTTTTTAATATTTTAATTATTGTTAAATAGTAATAAAAAAATTATTTGCAGAAACCCAGAAACATGGCACCAGAAGTCACTGTCAACCGTACTGTTAATTACGTACATCCCTGTTATGAAACACATAATGTCTCTTACATCCTGAAAGGCACCCGTTCTGCGGTATGTGTTTTATTATTTATTTTCCTTGGCTCATTATCTATTGTAACAATGTGTGGAAACCTTCTTGTAATAATCTCCATCATTTACTTCAAACAGCTCCACACTGCTACAAACTCTCATTCTCTCTCTGGCTGTGGCGGACCTGCTTGTTGATGTTGTAAATTTTCCTTTCAACATGGCACTCTTTTTTAACTCATGTTTTTATTATGAAGATTTATTGTGCAAAGTACGAGGCAGCTTTGATGTAACACTGAGCACAGCTTCCATTTTGAATTTATGTTGTATTTCCATTGACATATATTATGCAGTGTGTCAGCCTCTGAACTATAGAACTAAGATAAATGTTAATGTTGTTGTGGTCATGATCCTGATAAGTTGGAGTGTTTCTGTACTAGTTGCCATTGGCTTTACAATTGCAGGATTAAACGATGAAAAATGTGAAGAAAACTGTTTTATTGATATTGTACTTGCAACAATTTTGGCACCTATTTTCCCATTTTACCTCCCAGTGATAATAATGCTCTGTATCTACCTAAAGATTTTCCTTGTTGCCCAGAGACAGGCACGCAGCATCCAGAACACAACCTGTCAGAGCACAAAGTCTGGAGCAACTGCCAGTAAGATGGAGAGAAAGGCCACCAAAAGTCTCGCTATTGTTATGGGATTTTTTCTGATGTGCTGGACTCCTTTCTTTATCTGTTTTAGCTTTCAGTTTTTGAATCACGTGTCAGTGTTTGTTCCACTTTTTGAAAGTCTTAACTGGCTTACACTTTCAAATTCAATGTTCAATCCATTCATTTATGCTTTCTTTTATAGCTGGTTCAGATCAGCTTTCAGAATGATCATTTCGGGAAAAATATTTCAAGGTGATTTTACGAACAAAAAACTGCTGTGACGTATTTTTTGGGGTGTGAAATAGCTTATATTAATATAACTTTTTAAAATAACTTTTTTTTGTAATATTGTGTTGAGAGTTGGACTCTCAATGTAATTGTTGGCCCCATTATGAACCTCTTTCTGTCATGAACACTTTCATTATGTGCCACTGTAACTGGCACAACTACTTGGAAAGGTACGAGAAAAGCAAAAATAATAAAATATGCACTTAACCTAAACTTAAGACCTGAGAGTTTGTCATCATCTGTGCATTAATGTGTCAATTTCTGTTTTTGCATTCAAACGTGTTCTTTATTCAAACATGACAGAACCATTATGGAAAGAGCCAGTGGAGGAAGAAGTTCTCAGATCTTTTACTAAAGTAATAGTAGAGATACTACAGTGTAGAAATACTCTGTTACAAGTATTAGCCAAGCAATCAAAGTGTTATTTGAGTGAAAGTACAAAAGTAATAGCATAAAAAAATATGAAGTAAATAAGTAAAATTACTCATTATGCAGAAGGGCCAATTTCATAATAACATATATTACTGGATTATAATTATTGATGTATTAATGTGTAGATCGCTTTAATGTTACAGCTGGTAAGGTGGGGGTTTCTTTATCCATTGCTGATTTATACTGAAAGTTTAATGAAGGTTTATATCTATGGCTTAATTAGTAACCATCATGCTTATGGGGTACCCCAAATCCCATGACTATTTTTCCAGTCTATACATTTATGTTTCATCTATTGCTTCACCTTAAGCTCTATTAGCTGATACAGGGGACAATCCTGTCTTTTAAACAAAAATCATATGATCATCAAGATTACATGTGTCCTGCTCTGATAAATAAGCAGGACACATGTATTGTGCTTTATGCATAGTAGAAAAACAATGCAAAAAAAAAAGATCACTAGGTTGTTATCACGGTTTCCGTACTTATGTTACGTTGTTTGTATCTATTTTACGTACTTATTTTAAGGCCAACCATGATGTTGTTGCTAAAAGTAACACTGAGTTCACACTACAAGACTTTCAAAGTAGTCAGATCTCTTAAGGTTTCAGTTCAAAGGGGGACCCAAACTCAAGAGACCAGGCAGCCATGTAAACTTGACAAAAGGCGAGCTTTAATGCAAAGCTGGTGTCAAAACACAAAGCTGACAGGAAACCAAAAACAGAGGGCGCATGTTGAGATAAAACAAAATACAAAGGGAAAAACACCAAAACTAAACTAAGCACAAACCGGTAAGATACAGAGAACACAGGGAACAAAGGAGACAACCTGACACTGAATGAGGGAAGCACACAGACTAAATACATAATATATAATATAATTATAATATAATATAATCAATATATAATATAATTATATATATAACAAACTACAACAACTAGGAACATGACAGTATCCCCCCTCAAAGGACGGATCCCAGACGTCCCTAAACAGTTTATGAAGTCCAGTACGGTGGGTGGAGGGGGTCTTGAGGAGGGACCCTGGAACAAGTACGCAGAGAACTGAGGAATGGAGGGCTGGATAGGGGTGGAACAGGGAATCTCAGGAAGACCGCCTAGCGGCAGGGCAAAGCGGAGCAGGGAAACTCTGGTGGTGGGCATCGACGGCGAATGTGGGACGAGGCGACGGAACCCCTCAGGAGGACAACCACTCAGGCCACGGGACCTCTCAGGAGGACCACCGCAGAGGCGATGGGACCTCTCAGGAGGAAGACCACTTGGGGCTGCTGCGAACCAGCAGGGACAGGGACTTGGGGCTGCTGCGGCCAAGCCGGAACAGGGGATGGCTGCGGCCCTGCCGGAGCAGGAGATGGCTGCGGCACAGTGGAACAGGGGATGGCTGCAGCCCAACCGGAACAGGTGAGGGCGGCTGCCCAGCCGGAACAGGTGTCGGCCAGACCCCCACAGGCTTTTTGGAGCAAGTGTTTGCCAGACCCCCGACAGGATACATGGAGCAGGTGTTGGCCGGACCCGACAGGATACCTGGAGCAGGGGTCGGCCGGGCCCCCGACAAGTTACGTCATGGATATATCTAGGGGGGCATGCCGGGGCAAGATGAATCAACCTTACCTGTTACCGTGGCTCTCGTCCTCAATGGATGGGGCCAGGACGCCATGACATATTGCAAGATATCCGGAAGTGAAAGTGAGACAAAGGCTGCCTGAGCTGGACGAGCTGGGCCGTAAAAAACGTGGCAAAGATGGCAGCTGTAGTCCAATGTATCCCGCCGTAGCAGTCCCAGCAAATTGGAGTCAACGGCAGGGTTACGTGGGCCGTGGAACCGCCAGACACTGAGGAAACATCATTGCTTTCATCAGCAGATGAAACCGGCGTCTTGGTAGGAATGACCAGAGGCAGAAGAGGAGCCTCGGAGGCAGGGGTGGGGATCTCGGCAACGTCAAGCTTAGACTCCAGGTAGCTGTCATCGCAGCGGAATCTGACTCTGCAACATTGAAAATGATCCCATCTCTGCTGGCGTAGAATCTTTGGTATCGACTTGTAGGACAGGCAGTCTGGAGGTTGCTGAAAGCCCTCCTCTGCGTGGTCTGCTACGAGGCATAGGAAGCAAATGTCGGCAATGAGGCCAGGGCATGATGGGCACTGTTGATGTTCTTGTAGCTGCGACTCCATCTGTGGAGATGTAGCAGTCAGTGGGCAATTGCCGGTCGCTGAAGAGAAAAAGGATGACAGGCAGCGCTGGACGCCACCTGCGTGATTGGCCGGCTACGTTTATGCAAATGTCAGTGGGTGAAAATGTGCATGTGATTGGAGGAGAGTGTTACCCATGGAGTCCAGTAGAGTGCAGAGCCAGTGTGAGTTACAACATGCCGACAAAGTCTACGGACTTTTGCTAGCGGTGTCGGTGTGTTGGCCTCAACACAAGCTTAGCTCAGACTTTGCTGGTGTGTCCTGAGCAGTTGAGTGGGGCGAGCTCCGTGCACATGAAGTGAGACCCAGGTTCTGTTCATCCTCGTGTAGGCTACTGTCGGTGCTGCAGTGCAGGGTTAACGTTCGCCCGCTACACAGAGTAGCATGTAGCCCGTTCCACTCCATGATATAGCCTAGCTTGTTAGCCTTAGCTAGCTAGATCTGAAGTTCAACAATCGGTCAGAGCCTCTTTTCCAGCACCCTAGAATAATCTTTCCCCGGTAGGCTGAGCAGTGTGTTACCCCGATAATTGATCCCCCTTTTTATAAATCGGTACCACTACCCTAGTCTGCCACAACAATTAGTTAAACTGCAAGGTTGTTCATTGTGTTTCTGTCTAGGATACTCTGTCACGGTTTCCACCAGTGTATTGCAAGCCCGGCGTAACATTAGCGAGTGTCCAGTTGAGAGAAAAGACAGAGTTTGTGATGATGAGTATGAAGTTATCAGTAACGTTATAGCTATGAACGTAGCTGTGCAGTGTGTACATTTTATTTGTAGGTGAATAAATGCTACAACTCCTGAGGACCCAAGCCAAGTTCCTGTATCAAAATGTAACTACTGTAATTGTACTTGGTCTAAAACAATGTGGTATCAGTGCATCCGTGAAAATAATGTTTTTTTGCCTCATGACATCATCATGACATTATTATACCCCCTACGACAACATGGTCGGGGGTATAGAGCACTCTGCGTGTCCTTCCATCCGTTCCTCCAACCGTTCGGGAGTGACACTTTAGTTTCCGGAGCAGAACACTATTTCACTTAGGAACTTCAAATTTGGTATGATGGTTAACAGTGTCTAGTTGCATTAGTACTAACCTGACATTACAATTTCAGAGTTGGCCCATTCTCAAGTATTAAATAAACATGGTTAGAGTTTTTTCTTGTTTGGCCAGGAGACTTTTGGTTTCATGTCCTTGGGAAAAGACCCTAATAGGCCTACCTAAATGGTGAATCAGATATTAGCAATTCTGGTAAAATGAAATAATTCAAAAAGGATTTAAAAACTGAATCTCATCTATACTGTTTGTTTAGCACCTTATGTCATCACAATAAAAAGTCCCACATCTGATTGGACCATTATAGAACGTATTCATTATGGTAATGAGATACAGGTTGATAAAAAATATGTGCACAGTGGCACAGTAATGAAGAACACCCATCAACAGAGAGACCAATTATTGTAGTTTTGCATTCATACAAATCAAAATATTTTAAAAGAACATCATTTTTTATATTGTAAATATTGTTAATCGTTAATAGAAAACTGATTTGAAGGAACACAGAAACATGACATCAGAAGTCACTGTTAATGTTTATGACATACATCCCTGTTATGAAATAGATAATGGCTCCTACATCCTGAAAGACACCCCTTCTACAATATGTGTTTTATTATTTATTTTCCTTGGCTCATTATGTGTTGTCACAATATGTGGAAACCTTCTTGTAATAATCTCCATTATTTACTTCAAACAGCTCCACACTGCTACAAACTCTCTCATTCTCTCTCTGGCAGTGGCGAACCTGCTTGTTGGTGTCATAGTTTTTCCTTTCAACATTGCATTCTCTTTAAGCTCATGTTTGTATTATGAAGATTTTTTTTGCAAAGTACGAGGCAGTTTTGATGTAACACTGAGCATAGCTTCCATTTTGAATTTATGTTGTATTTCCATTGACAGATATTATGCAGTGTGTCAGCCTCTGAACTATAGAACTAAGATAAATGTTAACGTTGTTGTGGTCATGATCCTGATAAGTTGGAGTGTTTCTGTACTAGTTGCTATTGGCTTTACAATTCCAGGATTAAACGATGAAAAATGTGAACAAAACTGTTTTATTGATGTTCTACTTGAAAACATTTTGGCTCCCATTTTCCCATTTTATCTCCCAGTGATAATAATGCTCTGTATCTACCTAAAGATTTTCCTTGTTGCCCAGAGACAGGCACGCAGCATCCAGAACACAATCTGTCAGAGCACAAAGTCTGGAGCAACTGCCAGTAAGATGGAGAGAAAGGCCAGCAAAACTCTGGCTATTGTTATGGGAGTTTTTCTGATGTTGCTGGACTCCTTTTTTTCTCTGTTTTACCTTTCAGCTTTTGAATCACGTGTCCGTGTTTGTCCCACTGTTTGAAAGTCTTAACTGGCTTACACTGTCAAATTCAATGCTCAATCCTTTCATTTATGCTTTCTTTTACAGCTGGTTCAGATCAGCTTTCAGAATGATCATTTCGGGAAAAATATTTCAAGGTGATTTTACGAACAAAAAATTGCTTTAACATATTCTTTGGGGTGGTGAAATAGCCAACGAGCAAGTCAGTTCTGATCAAATTTAGAACAATAAAGATCAAGCATGTGTCTGCAACCTGTAACTCAGTGTCATTTTTTGCATGTTTTTTTAAATTATGCAATAAAAAGAACATACTGAAGTGAAACACTGACTGAGACACAAAGGTGCATTACAATGAGCTGTCAGTTTATGCAATCATGTAAATAGCTTAAACACACTATGCTCACATGTACATGTATATTCTATAAGTGCTTGTGCCAACACTTCCTGGCACTAAATGACACTTTCATTAAGTAAAATGTTCATACTTTTTTTTGTAATATCATGATGAGAGTTGGACTCTCAATGTTATTGTTGGCCAGAACCTCTTTCTGTCATGAACACTGTCATTATGTGCCACTGTAATTGGCACAACTATTTATAAAGGTATGACACAAGCAAAAAGAATAAAATATCCACATAACCTAAACTTAAGGCCTGACAGTTTGTCATCATCTGTGCATTAATGTGTCAAACACCTTGAGGAGGCCAAGTTCCGTTTTAACATTCAAACATGTTGATTATTCAAACATGACAGAACCATTATGGAAAGAGCCAGTGGAGGAAGAAGTACTCAGATATTTTACTGAAGTAAGAGTAAAAATACCACAGTGTAGAAATACTCTGTTACATTTATGCGATCAAAGTGTTACTTGAGTGAAAGTACAAAAGTATTAGCATCAAAAAATACAAAGTAAAAAAGTGAAATTACTCATTATGCAGAAGGGCCCATTTCATAATAACGTATATTACTGGATTATAATTATTGATGCATTAATGTGTAGATCCCTTTAATGTTACAGCTGGTAGAGCTAGGGTTTCTTTATTCATTGTTCATATAGATTTATATTGAAAGTTTAATGAAATTAATGCGGGGTTCTTTATCCATTGCTGATTTATACTGAAAGTTTAATCAAGGTTTATCTCTATGACTTAATTAGTAACCATCATGCTTATGGGGGACCCCACTTCTAGTCTAATTAACCCAAAACCCATGACTATTTTTCCAGTCTATACATTTATGTTTCATCTATTGCTTCACCTCAAGCTCTATTAGCTGATACAGGGGGCAATCTGGTCTTTTAAACAAAAATCATATAATCATCAAGATAACATGTGTCCTGCTCTGATAAATAAGCAGGACACATGTATTATGCTTTATGCATAATAGAAAAACAATGCAAAAAAAGAATGTATCACTAGGTCGTTTCCGTACTTATTTTACGTTATTTGTATTTATTTTACTTACTTATTTTAAGGCCAACAATGATGTTGTTGCTAAAACTAACACTTCACACTACAAGACTTTCAAAGTAGTCAGATCTGTTAAGGTTTCAGTTCAAAGGGGGACCCAAACGCAAGAGACCAGGCAGCCAGGTAAAGTTGGCAAAAGGCGAGCTTTAATGCAAAGCTGGTGTCAAAACACAAAGCTGACAGGAAACCAAAAACAGAGGTCGCATGCTGAGATAAAACAAAATACAAAGGAAAAAAAAAAAAAAAAATTAAATTAAGTACAAACCAGTAAGATACAGAGAACACAGGGAACACAGGTAGAATGGCAGGACGAACATGGGTAACTAAGCAGACAACCTGACACTGAATGAGGGAAGCAAACAGACTAAATACACAATATATAACATAATTTTATAAATATATATAATTATATATATATATATATATATATACAGCTCTGGAAAAAATTAAGAGACCACTTCAAAATTATCAGTTTCTCTGGTTTTACTATTTATTGGTATGGGTTTGAGTAAAATTATTTTTTTTGTTATATTCTATAAACTACTGACAACATTTCTCCCAAATTTCAAATAAAAATATTTTCATTTAGAGCATTTGTTTGCAGAAAATGACAACTGGTCAAAATAACAAAAAAGAAGCAGTGTTTTCAGATCTGGAATAATGCAAAGAAAACAAGCTCATATTAATTTTTAAACAACCAAATTCTAATGTTTTAACTTAGGAAGAGTTCTGAAATCAATATCTGGTGGAATAACCTTGATTTACAATCACAGCTTTCATGCGTCTTGGCATGCTCTCCACCAGTCGTTCACATTGCTGTTGGGTGACTTTATGCCACTACTGGCGCAAAAATTCAAGCGGCTCGGCTTTGTTTGAGGGCTTGTGACCATCCATCTTTTCTCTTGATCACATTCCAGAGGTTTTCAATGGGATTCAGGTCTGGAGATTGGGCTGACCATGACAGGGTCCTGATCTGGCGGTCCTTCATCCACACCTTCACTGACCTGGCTGTGTGGCATGGAGCATTGTCCTGCTGGAAAAACCACTCCTCAGAGTTGGGGAACATTGTCAGAGCAGAAGGAAGCAAGTTTTCTTCCAGGACAACTTTGTACTTTGGCTTGATTCATGCGTCCTTCAGCAAAGACAAATCTGCCCAATTCCAGCCTTGCTGAAGCCCCCCAGATCATCACCAATCCTCCACCAAATTTCACAGTAGGTGCGAGACACTGAGGCTTGTAGGCCTCTCCAGGTCTCCGTCTAACCATTAGACAACCAGGTGTTAGGCAAAGCTGAAAATTTGACTCATCAGAGAAGATGACTTTACTCCAGTCCTCTATGGTCCAATCCTTATGGTCTTTTGCAAACCTCAGCCTGGCTCTTCTTTGCTTCTTTGGTGCTCTGACAATGTTCCCAAACTCTGAGGAGTGTTTTTTCCAGCAGGACAATGCTCCATGTCACACAGCCAAGTCAGTGAAGGTGTGGATGAAGGACCCCCAGATCAGGACCCTGTCATGGCCAGCCCAATCTCCAGACCTTAATCCCATTGAAAACCTCTGGAATGTGATCAAGAGGAAGATGGATGGTCACAAGCCCTCAAACAAAGCCTAGCTGCTTGAATTTTTGCGCCAGCAGTGGCATAAAGTCACCCAACAGCAATGTGAAAGACTGGTGAAGAGCATGACAAGACGCATGAAAGCTGTGATTGTAAATCAAGGTTATTCCACCAAATATTGATTTCTGAACTCTTCCTAAATTAAAACATTAGTATTGTGTTGTTTAAAAATTGATATGAACTTGTTTTCTTTGCATTATTCCAGATCTGAAAACACTGCGTCTTTTTTGTTATTTTGACCAGTTGTCATTTTCTGCAAATAAATGCTCTAAATGATAATATTTTTATTTGAAATTTGGGAGAAATGTTGTCAGTAGTTTATAGAATAAAACAAAACAAATAATTTTACTCAAACACATACCAATAAATAGTAAAACCAGAGAAACTGATCATTTTGAAGTGGTCTCTTAATTTTTTCCAGAGCTATATATATGTATGGAGCGATGCCTGTGAGCTAGTTCAGGCAGTCAGCTCGAGCTGCACTGCTACATACACGTGACATGCCTTACACTCCATAAACATATACCAAGCGCACCCTCCCAATTGGGCGGTCTTTTTAAGCTGCAAAAATTCCCTGTCTCCCCCTCTCCTTGTCAATGCTGCTGCTGCCCTGCACCAGTACTGCCGCTGCCTGCTTTTCCAGCTTTCTCAGATCATAGGATCCACTGGAGTTATTCATGCGATTGCCATATCTTCTGTTGGCCCTATCGATCGCCATGTCTCACGCTGTCTCCGACTCGGAGAGTGAGTCTCAGTCATCGGAAGATGGGATCGGCTTCATTGCCGAAACACAGGCTCAATCCGCCGTCGTTCGCTGCGAGAATGAAGCGGATGAGGCGCCTCGTCAGCGCCGCAGCTCCCGGGTTATCCACAAACGGCTTGCCGGATGGCCCGTTCACCACATTCTGGAAGAGCTATACGTCCGCAACATCTCAGTTCCCTCCGGCCTTAACCACGAGGAGCTGTTCGATTACCTCCGGTGTCAACAAAGCTCCGCCAATGCCCAAGAGTTCAAAGTGAGCGACTCAAACGGTGCTCCTCCCAAGGGGAAAAAAGCTGCAGCAAAGAGGCGCTCCGCTTTGTTACGTTACTGCGTGTGTGAGTGCATATTAAAGAGGCAGCGAGACGGCTCAACGGTGTAGTTACGTAGTCCGTTTATTATCATGACCCGGAAGTGTTCACACATAGAAGGTCCGTGTAACATCCTCTACTGTAACCTCACTATAGTTTCACTTAACAGAACACCTCCCCTTTTAAGTAGGAACACCACCCTCTTAACATATTCAACTCTGCTGTAATAACACTCTTTTACAGGTATCCTAGCTCTGAACTCAGACATTAACCTCTGTAACACCTAGAATGTCTTATCACATTTTTCTAACATTAATAAACAGAAAATAGAAAAACATTTATTTTCAACAATTTTCCCTTTTCTTTTTTTTTCCTCACCCCCCAGTAACTCACTACAAGTCCATACGCACAGGTGGGCGTGACACTCGGCCTGAGCTAGTCACGTATGGCGTGTTTGTCTCTTGAGTGTGTGTCTCTGTGTTAACTGGCTCTGAGGATGTGACAGGTGTATCAGGTGGTGTTGACTGCACTTGTGGATGATTTACTGTGCAAACCTGTGTGCGGTTTCTCCTGACCTGTCCTTCATCAGTGTCAATAATATAAGATCTGGGTGTTGTGGCATGTTGAACAACAGTCCCTGGTCTTTTCTCTTTTGCCAGCCATACATTTTGGCCAGCCTGCAGTGGTGGCAGAGGGCGGGCTCTGTGCCGCAGGTTGTAGTTGCGTCATTGGTTCTCCTTTGCCCGCTTCTCTGACTTCCTGAACCCTCTGATATTCGGCCAGCGGGGATGAAGACTCGCTGGAAGCTGTGGTATGGTGGTGCGCAGCTGTCTCCCCATGAGGAGTTGTGCAGGGGAGTAACCGCACTCAAGAGGTGTTGCGCAGTAAGTCATCAAAGCTTTTAGCTTCTCCTCTCCTCCTTTCCACAGTCTTTTAATAGTCGCCACAGCACGCTCGGCTTCTCCGTTCGTGGGTGGATACCTCGGGCTGCTGGTGACGTGTGTAAATCCATACTCCGTGGCAAAGTCCTTGAATAGTTCCCAGCTGTATTGCGGCCCGTTATCTGACATAACTGTCTCTGGTATACCGTGGCGGCTGAACGCCTCCTTCAGGGCTGCGATAACTGTGTTGGCATTAGCGACGTTGAGGTTGGCTACTTTGATGTAGCGTGAAAAGTAATCCACTACCAGGAGATAAGTCTTTTTCTCCCAGAAGAATAAGTCTGTACCCACTCTTTGCCAGGGTCTCGCTTGCACCAGAGTTGTAAGCAGAGGCTCTCTGTGCTCTGCTCTGTGCTGTGAACATGTGCTGCAGTGTTCCACCAGCTGACTGATGTGTACAGACAGTCCCGGCCACCAGACGAACCCAATTGGTCTCCATGTCCCATCTGTTTGTCGTTGACTCAGGACACCCCCTAAGCCAAAGGACGAGGCATCAGCTGATACGCATGTCTCTGCTATTGGTGAGTATGGAGCTAGCACCCGTGGTGAACTCAGTTCATTTTTCAGTCTCTGAAATGACTCTTTTTGTGGTGCCTCCCAGCACCACTCATTTTTCTCACTGAGCAGATCTTTGATTGGGCGCGTGTATGATGCAAGGTGGGGTAGAAACTTGCCCAGAGAGTTGGCCATCCCCATCACTCTCCTCACTCCTTCGACCCTGGTAGGTTCAGGTATCTCCATAATAGCTCTAACCTTGTCTGGATCTGGTGTCACGCCGTCTGCTGTGACACGGTGACGCACGAACATGATGCTGTCTTTGGCGAACACACATTTTTCATTCAACGTGAGTCCCTCTTTTTCCAGCCTCTTCAGGACCTGGTGCAGTCTCTCGTTGTGTTGCTGCATGTCTTCTCCGTACACGACGATGTCGTCCGCATGGCACACGACTCCTTCGCACCCTTCCAGCATCTGTGACATGCGACGCTGGAAATGCTCTGGGGCAGATGAGATCCCGAACGGCAGTCGGTTGAATGCGTAGGGTCCGGATGGGGTGATGAATATTGTGAGGAACGAGCACTCCTCTGACAAGGGGATTTGCCAGAAGCCGGAAGTGGCATCCAGCTTCGTGAAGACTTTCGCCCAAGCCAACATAGCTAGTGTGTGGTCGACTGCTGGGAGTATGTGTCTCTCTCGCGGCACCCACTTGTTCAGGTGTGTTAGATCCACACACAGCCGTATTTTTCCTGGCTGCACCATGGTGTGGGTTAGGTCACTTTGGAAATCACTCCCATGTCCTTCATGCGATTCAGTTCTGCTCTCACTTTATCACGCATGGGCAGAGGCACCCGACGTGGTGATGACAGAGCGTATGGAACCGCCCCTGGCTCCAGCTCAATCTTGTAGGGCTCCTTTAATTTCCCCAAGCTGGAAAACACTGTGGGGTACTGCGCTTTAAAATCCTCCTGCTGGGCCTGCACTGTGCAGACACGCTTCATCAGGGCAAGAGCTTTTAATGCAGGAAGACCCAGTAGTGACTTGGACTGCAACAACAACATAAATGTCCTGTTCTGTTGTTTTACTTTCAAAGTTCAACTTGCCTTTGAAACGTCCTTTAACGTCCAGTTTGTGATTTCCTGGTCCATATAGCACTTTTCCTGGCGGCTGCAGTGTCCCGTGACTTTTGATGGAGTAGGTGCTGCTTGGGATCACTGTAACAGTGGCTCCAATATCCAGTTTAAAAACAGTATTTTCCCTGTTCAGCTGCAACAGTTCCTTCCACTCCTCCTCTTCCTCAGAGCACATTTCTCCCAGGAAAGCAAAATCCTCCTCATTGCTCTCTGTCTGTGCGTCTGTGATGTCGTGGACGTCGCCGCTTGACCTGCATTTCTTTGCCAAGTGTCCTTTTTTTTATGACATTTCCTACACTCGGCATCATGAGCAGGGAAGTTTTTCCAGAAGTGCTTTTTCATTTGTCCGCACCTGCTGCATCCTGATGACGGTGTGTCAGTTTTTCCTTTCGCCGTCTTTGGTACCTTATTGTACTTTTGGTGCGGAGACAGCCATCCACGCTCCGTGTGTCCCAGGAGGCTCTGTCTTGCAAAATCTGGGAAAGCGTAGTCTGCGCTTAAGGAGCCAGAAATAGTAGATGAGCTCCTATCAAAAGAGGTTAAAAAAGGATATATGATTGGTCCATTGTCAAAATCCCCATTTTCCATCTTCAGAGTAAGCCCCATAGGTGTCGCTACCCAGAAATATTCAAACAAAAAACGTCTTATCATTGATCTCTCAGCTCCTCACGATTCTGCCACTCAGAGTGTAAATAGCTTGGTTCCTAAAGAGCCCTCTTACTTGTACTATGCTTCGGTAGATAATGCTGTGCAGATGATTAAGTCGGCTGGGGTTGGTGCATGGCTGGGGAAAGCGGACATTACAGATGCTTTCAAAGTCATGACGCTCCATCCTTTGCAATGGCATCTTTTTGGCGTGAAATGGCATTTTAAGTTTTACTTTTCTGTAAACTGACTTTTGGTTGCCGCAGTAGCCCTCGCATATTTGACATTTTGTCAGAAGCATTATGCTGGATTCTGTATAACACTTGCAGACTCCCTTTCGTCCTGCACCTCTTAGACGATTTTCTAGTAGTTGACTTTCCTTCATCCCCACCAGCTTGCAGCATCTCCAAAGTTAAAGTTTCTTCCATGAGTTAGGTGTACCTCTTTCAGAAGTGAAAATTGGCCCTTCTACGCGATTGGAATTTCTCGGCATTACCCTCGATAGCGTACTTTTGCAAGCATAATTGCCGCTAGACAAGCTGTCTCGTATTAGAGAAGCCATCAAATTCTGGTCTGCTGCTGCCATTCTCTCCAAAAAGGATTTCTTATCTCTGTTAGGCCACTTTAACTTTGCGATGCGCATCATCCCTCATGGTCGTTCATTCGTATCACGCTTGCTAACATTGGTTCATTCTGTTAAAAATCTAAATGACACTGTAGTCTTAGAGGAGGGCTGTCGCTCAGACCTGCAGTTCTGGGCCTCGTTATGTGATAAATGGAATGGCATCTCTTTCTTTTACAATGACTTCGTAGAGTCTTCGGTTTTCCTCCAGTTCTTTACTGATGCGGCCCCTTCTGTTGTTTTTGGGGGATTCTACAATAACGAGTGGTTTGCAGATGTCTGGCCCGCTGAAATTAAGTCCCTTAAATCCAAATCCACTGCTCTCCATGAGCTTTATCCTATCGTCGTTGCTTGCTTGCTATGGGGCAGCAGATGGACAAGGAAGCAAATCATGGAGTTTTGCGACAATGCTGCAACAGTAGAGATAATAAATAAAGGCCGCTCTAAGATATCTACTATATACCGTCTCATGCGACAATTAACTTGGACATGCGTCCTAAATAATTTCATTCTGCAAGCTACTTTCATTCCTGGTCATGAGAATCGAGTAGCTGATGCTCTTCCTTTTTAAATTTCGGGAGTTCAAATCTATGTGTCCCCAGGCCAAGCCGGCCAGCATGCAATGCCCTTCATTCCATCAGATGACTCTCGATTAAGCACTCCAATTACATGAGACTTGGTTTAGCCAAAAGTACAATTAAAGCGATTCAGCTTGGTATTTCTTCTCTTCCTTTTGCGCCAACCTCCTCCTTAGTCCTTTTCCAGTAAATATCTCTGTAACCTGTGCATTCATTGTATTTTCATTTGAGTCCCGCAATCTTCAAATGCAAAGTATCAAAGCCATGCTAGCAGGGATTCAGTTCCCCATTCGTTGTAAAGACCCAGCATCCCAGAGCCTTCTGGGGAACCCTTCCATTCAGCTGCTCCTCAATGGCCTGAAAAAGGCGCGTCCTCCAGGCAATGATAAAAGACTGCCTCTCACTTTTTCGCTGGTGCATAAATTGATGTCGAGGTTAAGGCAAGGTTATTTTTCAACTTATATTGACTTAATGTTGGAAGCAGTTCTGCTAATGGCCTTCTACGGGTTTCTCAGGTGCGGTGAATACACAACTAAATCACTCTCCATTAATCCTCAGCATGCTCTCACTTTATCTGATTTACCCTTGGAACATCACATATACTCAATATTCCTGAAACATTCAAAGTCTGATAGATCTTGCCATGGTACCCAAATTATCATTGCCAAAACTAACACTACCTTTTGTCCCTTCTCTTCCATGATGAAATTGCTGCATCATTGCTCCCCGACCAATATATATATATAATAATGATAATTATTTAATAATATAATAATGACTTTCAAAATAAAACAGGAAACAAACTGCAACAAAAACCCAGGCACATGACAGTATCCCCCCTTAAGGGACGAATCCCAGACGTCCCTAGACAGTTTATGAAGTCCAGTACGGTGGGTGGAGGAGGTCTGGAGGAGGGTCTCTGGAACAAGTATGCAGAGAACTGAGGAATGGAGGGCTGGATAGGAGTGGAACAGGGAATCTCAGGCAGACCATCTTGCGGCAGGGCAAAGGCGGAGCAGGAAAACTCTGGCGGTGGGCATCGGCGGTGAATGCGGGACCCCTCAGGAGGACGACCTCAGAGGCAATGGGACCCTTCAGGAGGAAGACGAGGAAGCGATGTAGATGGTTGCGGCCCTGATGGAACAGGAGATGGCTGCGGCCCAGCCGGAACAGGGGATGGCTGCGGCCCAGCCAGAACAGGTGTCAGCCAGACCCCCGACAGGCTATTTAGAGCAAGTGTTGGCCAGACCCCCGACGGGATTCATGGAGCAGGTGTCGGCTGGACCCCTAAAAGGATACGTGGAGCAAGTGTTGGCCGGACTCACGACAGGATACCTGGAGCAGGAGTCGGCCGGGCCCCCGACAGGATACGTGGAGCAGGCGTCGGCCAGTCCCTCGACAGGATACGAGGAGCAGGGGTCAGCTGAGTCCCCAACAGGATATGTGGAGCAGGTGTAAGCTGGACCCCCAACACAGAAACAGACTTGGAGTCGGCCGGGGACTGGCGTGATGTCGACTGGACCACTGGGCAGCTTAGTAGATTGCTGTCTCCAAGATCCACGCTTCGTTCTAGGGGCTCCAGCCCCTAGATCTCTTGGGGATATCACCAGGCGAGATGGGGCATCGGCTGAGGCTGCACTCCTAACAGAAGCCCTGGATGACAAAGGAGGTCAGAACTCTCTTAAAGGCTCGTTATGCGGCCTTTAGACAGTCACACCATCCACCATCCAACAGTCACACGCTCATGGCACAGGAGCATGAGGTGAGGCGTGTGCTCAGGGCTGTCAACACAAGGAAGGCTGCAGACCCGGATGGAGTGACGGGAAGGATGCTGAGAGAATGTGCAGACCCGCTCTCAGTAGTCTTCACAAAGATCTTCAACCTGTCCAAAGCCACAATCCCATCCTGCATGAAATCTGCAACAATAATCCCACTGCCAAAGAAACCTGTCAACAGTGGCCTCAATGACTACCGTCCAGTTGCACTAACCCCAGTCATCATGAAGTGCCTTGAGAAACTGGTCCAGCAGCACATCAAAGCCAGCCTCCCAGCCACCTTCAACCCACACCAGTTCACCTACAGATCAAATAGGTCTATGAGGACGCTATCACTACTGCCCTACACACCGCACTGCTCCTCCTCGAACAACAGGGCATCTACGTGAGGATGCTCTTCATAGACTACAGCTCAGCATTCAACACCGTCATCCCGGACGGACTGGTTTCCAAACTGAATGACTTATGACTCTCCCACCTATCTGTCACTGGATCAAGGACTTCCAGACCAATCACCCCCAAACGGTCAGATTGGGCCCCCACACCTCCTCCACCCTCATACTCAGCACTGGCGCCCCACAAGGCTGCGTATTGAGACCCCTTCTCTATGCCGTCTACACCCAAGACTGCACCCCCACCCATCCTACCAACACTATCATCAAGTTTGCGGATGATACGACTGTGGTCGGACTCATATCAGGAAATGACAAGACAGCCTACAGGGATGAAGTCCAAAAACTGACAGGGTGGTCCGTGGAAAACAATCTGGCCCTGAACCATTCCAAGACAAAATAACTCATAATAGACATTGGCTGCCCATTGTCCTCTCTAGATGAACTTTACACCACCTGCTGCCTCAACAGAGCAGCCAACACCCTTAAGGACCCTTCTCATCCTGGACATCAGCTGTTCTAACTGCTGCCCTCTGATAGACGGTTCAGGTCATTCACATCATGGACTAATAGACTTAAGAACAGCTTCTACCCCAGCATCATACGTGAGCTGAACACTGCCAGACTGAACCCAACTGAACGGAATGGAATGGAACTGATCTAAACACATACTATTTAGCATGCTAGATATCTGGAATGTGTCTGCGAGGCATCAGCTCGCGTCTTTGAGCAGTTCACAAATGACGTTCGAACTGATGTGTGAGTGCGAGCCAATGCTGATTTGCCTCAGATCTGGGCCTTTTGTCGGGGAGCTCCAAAACTGTCGGGGAGTGGAAAATCAGGGCTAAAGTTGTGTAGTGTGAACTACGTATAAGTGGTTTAGTTGCATAAACCTAAGTGAGCGGTTTTGTTGCCACCAGCTGGTACTGCACCTTCATAAACGAGTGTAACATTCATGCCTCGGCGAGGCAAAACGTGACACCAAGAGTTGGCCGCTGTTAATGTAGGTTCTAGTATCACTGCTTTAACTACTGCTATTGCTGGAAAATAATGAATTGTTTTGCATCATGGAATTATTGCATTACGACTAACCTTATATGAACTTTTCAGAGTGGGACAATTCTCAAATTTTAAAGAAATTGGATTAGGGTTTTTTTGTTAGGCCAGGATAGCTTTGGTTTAATGTCCTTGAGAAAATACCTTAGTAGGACTACCTAAATGGTGTAACAGATTTGAGCAATTCTGGTGAAATTAAATAATTTAAAAAGGATTTGAATAGTGAATCTCATCAATAGTATTGTATGTTGCTCTGGTTTCTAATGTTGTTACGATGAAAAAGTCCCATGTCTGATTGGACAATTATAGAATGTATTCATTATGGTAATGAGACACAGGTTGATAAAACGTTTGTGCACAGTGGCACAGTAATGAAGAACACCCATCAACAGAAAGATCTATTATTGTAGTTTTGCATTCATGCAGGTCAAAATATTTTAAAATAGATATGTTTTATATTTTAAATATTGTTAATGGAAAACTGATTTGCAGAAACCCAGAAACATGGCATCAGAAGGTACTGTCAACCATAATAATGGTAATTACATACATCCATGTTATGAAATAGATAATGGCTCTTACATCCTGACCCATCCTGAAGGCACCCCTTCTACAATATGTGTATTATTATATATTTTCCTTGGCTCATTATGTGTTGTCACAATATGTGGAAACCTCCTTGTAATAATCTCCATCATTTACTTCAAACAGCTCCACACTGCTACAAACTCTCTCATTCTCTCTCTGGCTGTGGCGGACCTGCTTGTTGGTGTTGTGGTTTTTCCTTTCAACATGGCACTCTCTCTTAGCTCATGTTTGTATTATGAAGATTTATTTTGCAAAGTACGAGGCAGCTTTGACATAACACTGAGCACAGCTTCCATTTTGAATTTATGTTGTATTTCCATTGACAGATATTATGCAGTTTGTCAGCCTCTGAACTATAGAACTAAGATAAATGTTAATGCTGTTGTGGTCATGATCCTGGGAAGTTGGAGTGTTTCTGTACTAGTTGCCATTGGCTCTACAATTCCAGGATTAAGCAATGAAAAATGTGAAGAAAACTGTTTTATTGATTTTCTACTTGCAACAATTTTGGGACTTATTTTCTCATTTTATCTCCCAGTGATCATAATGCTCTGTATCTACCTAAAGATTTTCCTCGTTGCCCAGAGACAGGCACGCAGCATCCAGAACACAATCTGTCAAAGCACAAAGTCTGGAGCAACTGCCAGTAAGATGGAGAGAAAGGCCACCAAAACTCTGGCTATTGTTATGGGAGTTTTTCTGATGTGCTGGACTCCTTTCTTCCTCTGTTTTACCTTTCAGCTTTTGAATCACGTTTCAGTGTTTGTTCCACTGTTTGAAACACTAAACTGGCTTGCACTGTTAAATTCAATGCTCATTCCATTTATTTATGCTTTCTTTTACGGCTGGTTCAGATCAGCTTTCAGAATGATCATTTCGGTAAAAATATTTCAAGGTGATTTTACGAACACAAAGCTGCTGTGACGTATCCTTTGAAGTGCTGAAAAGGCTCAAGCATGTTTTATATAACTCTGCAACCTGTAACGCAGCATTATGTTTTGCATGTTTTCTTAATTATGCAATATGAACTATATACTAAGGTGAAATACTGACTGAGGCACAGAGGTGCATTATAGTGAGCTGTCACTTTGCAATCATTTAAAAAGCTTAAACACACTATGCTCACGTGTACATGTGTATTCTGTATGTGCTTGTTCCAACACTTCCAACACTTCCAACACAGCAAAAATAAATTCACAACATCCTGTTGAGAGTTGAAACTCTTTATGTCATGAACACTGTAATATGTGCCACTGTAAGTGGAATAAAAATGCACATAACCTAAACTTTGGGCCTGGGAGTTTGTCATCATCTCTACATTAATGAGTCAAACACCTTGAGGAGGCAAAGTTCTGTTTTGGCATTGAAACATGTTGTTTATTCAAACATGACAGAACCATTATGGAAAAAGCCAGTGGAGGAAGAAGTACTTCAATTTTTTACTGGTAGTACTGGTAGAAGTAAGAGTAGAAAAACTTCAGTGTAGAAATAATCTGTTACAAGTACTTGAGTAAAAGTACAGAAGTATTAGCATCAAAATATATTAAGTTAATAATTAAAAGTAGTCATTATGCTAAATGTCCCATTTCATAATAACATATATTACTGGACTATAATTATTGATTTATTAATCTGTAGATTACTTTAATGTTCCAGCTGGTAAGGCTGGGGTTTCTTTATCCAGGCAAAAAAGCTAGTTAGAGAGGAGCTTGAGTCTAGTCCAAAGAGTGGGTCAATTGACCAATCAGAACAGAGCTTTAGCATTAGTGGAGCTCAAACAGACCAGAGAAAATAGTTTGAGTTCAAGTTCAAGTTTAGTTTATTGATTACATACACATTGACATGGCAGTGAGATTCTTTGTTCCTGTTTGTTACTCTCTCATCCCTGTATAATAGACAATCGATCTCTCAATCAATTGACTAACAATAATGAATTAAAATACAATCATCCTTATAAACATATAAATATAACAGCAACAATAGCAAATTGTTCGATAAATATGAGATAGAGAATACATACACAATTCTAAAATAAATAACAGAGAATATACACAGAGAATATACACCCACCCGCACACCCGTAAGTGTGTGGTGCAATAAGTGCAGTGTAACCAAAGGTGAGGAGGTGGGTACGAATGGATGAATGGATAGAGACAGGGCTCTAGTGGGTCAGGGTCAGTTTTGAGACTCAGCTCAGCATCCGGATGGCCTGGGGATAGAAGCTGTTTCTGAGGTGGTTGGTTTTAGCTCTGATGCTGATGTAGCCAGGCTTCCTCTTGGACTGCTTCCTGATGAAGAGGCCGTGGCTCGGGTGGCTGGGATCAGCAATGATTCTGTTTGCCTTGGTTATACATCTCTTGGTGTATATGTCCTACAAGTTAGGCATCACTCCACCTGTGAGCCGTTGGGCCGACCGCACCACTCTCTGAAGCCGCCGTCGATCCTGCTTGGAGCAGTTGCCATATCAGGTGGTGATGCAGCCGGTCATAATGCTCTCAATAGTGCACCTGTAGAAGTTCCTCAGTACAGGTGAGGACATTAAAAATGTCTTCCGCCTTCTTAGGTTGTAAAGGCACTGCTGGGATTTCTTCACCAGTGTGTCCACATGCCGATACTACTTCATGTCTTCCGAGATGTGGACACCAAGAAACCTGAAGCTCCTGACTCGCTCCACGGCCGCACCATTGATGGTTATAGGATTGTGTGTGTGCTCAGCCTTCTTCCTGAAGTCCAGTATCAGCTTTTTAATTTTCTCCACATTAAGCTCCAGGTTATTCCTCTGGCACCATGTGGAGAGCGCCATCACCTCGTCCGTATAATCCGTGGTGTTGTTGTCGGATATCAGACCAATGACTGTTGTGTCATCGGCGAACTTGATGATGGCATTGGAGCTGTGCCTGGCTGTGCAGTCACTGGTGTAGATGGAATATAAGAGAGGGCTGAGCACACAACCCTGGGGGGCACCTGTGTTGAGGGTCATGTATGTTAAAAAGTTGTTGCCCACTTTTACTGCCTGAGGTCTCCCTGTCAGGAAATCCAGGACCCAGCTGCAGAGGGAGATGTTCACACCTAAGGCCATCAGCTTGGAGATGAGAATGGAGGGCACTATTGTATTGAAGGCCGAGCTGTGGTCTATAAACAACATTCTCACATAGTTGCCCTCTTTCGCCTCCAGGTGGGTTAGTGCCTTGTGCAGGGGGGGTACACAGTGGTAGGCAGGGGGGTTGTGGGGCAGCGGGTGCAGGGTTAGCTGTGTTAACCTCAAACCGACCATAGAAGGAGTTGAGCTGATCAGGGAGGGAGGTGTTGTTATTTGCCTCACAGCTTATTTTGCCTTTGTAATTAATGATGGACTGTAAGCCTTGCCACAGGCTTCTAGAGTTGGAGTCCTTGAATTTGTCTTCCAACTTGTCTCTGTACTGTCTGTTAGCCACAGTGATAGCCTTGCGGACTGAGTATTTGGTCATCTTGATCTCAGTAGGCTCTCCGGTTTTACAAGCCCTGTGCCTGTCCTTAAGTGCAGCCTTGACAGCTGCATTTTTAACCCAGGGATTGTCATTTGGGTAGGAACGTACAGACTTTGTTGGCACTACAGTGTCCGTGCAGAACTTGATATAGCCCAGCACTGTTGATGTGAATTCCTCCACATTGTTGTTGGTCGTGTCTTTAAACATGTCCCAGTCTGAATCCTCCAGACAGTCCCTGAGTCTGTCCTCTGCTTCCTCTGACTAGCATTGTACTACTCTGGTAGCGGGAGCCTGTCTCTTTAAGAGTCGGCGGTACTTGGGCAGCAACAAGATGACGTTGTGGTCGGATTTCCCCAGCGGCGGACGGGGGAACGCCCCATAGGCACCTTTCTGTGTGGAATAACAGTGGTCCAGTGTGGCACCGCCTCTTGTGTTGCATTTGACATGTTGGTAAAACTTTGGAAGTACGCTCTTCAGATTCGCCCTTTTAAAGTCTCTGGTTACTATGACAGCAGCACTCGGATGTTTTGATTCTAGTGCTGGGATGGTTTTGTGTAGCACCTTCATAGCTGACGTGATGTTGGCGCATGTGGGGACATACACAGTAGTCAAAGCAACAGCGCAGAATTCTCTGGGGAGGTAATTAGGGCGGCACATTAAAATCATGAACTCTAGGTCTGGTGAACACATAGTCGCCTTGATAGTAACATTACTACCGTTGCACCAGGAAGAGTTGATCATCACACACAGACCACCTCCCTTAGATTTCCCACTGTCCAAAGTCCTATAATGTTGGAAAGGTGGAAGGCCTGTTAATCCGATGGCAGCATCAGGAGTGTTTTCATTCAACCTGCTCTCTGTGAAACACAGTTCATTACAGTCTCGTGTTTCCCGTTGAAACTCAATCCTGGCCCGCATATCATCCAGTTTGTTGTTCAAGGACTGTGCAATGCACAAATATATGCTTGGCATTGCGGTACTATGAGGTCTTGTTTTGTTCCTCACCTGGACGCCGGCTCTCTTACCGCGTTTCGCCCGGTGACGGTGTTTGGTAGGCAACGGGACCAATGCAGGCAGACTGCATTGGGTAGGCAAACTGTTTCTTCCAATGTCCAGTAAAGTTTGTCTATCATAAGTGATGACAGTAGGTTTAATACACATACTGCTATGAAGAAAACAATCGAAAGACAATCTAAAGACTAAAAAAAAATCTAAAGACTAAAAAAAAAACAGCAAGAGAGAGGGAGAGAGTAGTCAGGAGGCGTGCTGCTGCGTTGAGCGCTACCTGCTAGGTGCTGCAGCACAGCCTGTATGAGAAAAATAAAGCGTTTTTTTAACTTTAAAGCCTGTAACCATGTTCTAGTAGAAACCCAAAATACAGGCAGTTTGGATAATACATAATACATCAATAGATACTGATATTCAGCACAGAGTTCAGTGCAAACATAAAGCTCTTGCTCTTTCTATGTTGCTGTGTTTACAACCCCAGGATTCTCAGGGTAGTAGAGGAGTCTGTGGGAGCTGTGTGAGGCTCAACAAGCTCCAAAAGAAAGCTCACACAAGCTGACTATTCCAGGAGAACCAAGAACCATATCGGGCAATCGGTGTTGTGTCTGCTTACAAACAGATCCACTTCTACTCTCCCGAACCGGGAGGGATGCCAGGTGAGTGGGGTGAGCTCCGTGCGCATGGAGTGAGACCCTGGTTCTGTTCATCTGCATGTAGGCTACTGTCGTTAGCCCGCTACACAGAGTAACATGTAGCCCGTTCCATGATATAGCCTAGCTTCTTAGCCTAGCTTCTTAGCCTTAGCTAGCTAAATCTGAAGTTCAACAATCGGTCAGAGCCTCCTTTCCAGCTCCTTAGAATAAACTTTCCCCGGTAGGCTGAGTAGTGTGATACCCCGATAATTGGAGCACACCCTCCGGTCCCTCTTTTTATAAATCGGTACCACCACCTTGGTCTTAAACTGCAATGTTGTTAGCTGTGTGTCTGCCTAGCATACTGTCACGATTTCCACCAGTGTATTGCAAGCCCGGCATAACATTAGCGAGTGTCCAGTTGAGAGAGAAATAGAGAGAGTTTGTGATGATGAGTATGAAGTTATCAGTAAAGTTATAGCTGTGAACGTAGCTGTGCAGTGTGTACAGTTTATTTGTGGTTGAATAAATGCTACAACTCCTGAGGACCCAAGCCAAGTTCCTGTATCAAAATGTAAGTACTTGTACTTGTACTTGGTCTAAAAAAATGTGGTATCACTGCATCTGTGAAAATAATGAATTCTTTTCACATCAGGACATTATTATACCGCCGCAACAATGTATTCAAGGCTATATAGCGCTCAGCATGTCCATCCATCCGTTCCTCCGTCCGTTCGGGAGTCACACTTTAGTTTCCGGAGCAGAACTCGGAAACTCGGAAATTCAAATATGGTATGATGGTTGACAGTGTCGTCTAGTTGTGCCTTTTGGGGGTTAGAAGTCCAGGGTGCCCAACATTTTTTAAATTTTGGCCTAAAACTGATTTTTTCGACTTCAATTTTGTTTCCAGAGTACAACTCGAAAACTGTTTCACTTAGGAACTTCAAATTTGGTATGATGGTTGACAGTGTGGTATAGTTGTGCCTTTTTTGTGTTAGAAGTCCAGGCTCCCCAAAACTTTACAAATTTTGTCCAAAAACTGTGATTTTTTTCACTTCAGTTTCGTTTCCGGAGAAGAACTTGTTCCATTAGTTCCTAAAGGGCAAAACCTTTGGCCCTACTTTAGTAGGGGTCAAGCAGTTAGTGGGGGTACTTGAGCCATGCTCACTTTTGCCTGCTTGTATTAGTACTAACCTGACAATAAACTTTCAGAGTGGGCCCATTCTCACGTCTTAAATAAACATGGTTAGAGTTTTTTTTGTTTGGACAGAAGACTTTTGGTTTCATGTCGTTGAGAAAAGACCCTAATAGGCCTACCTAAATGGTGAATCAGATATTAGCATTCTGGTAAAATGATATAATTCAAAAAGGATTTAAAAGTGAATCTCATCTACACTGTTGGTTTGGCACCTAATGTCATCACAATGAAAAGTATCACATCTGATTGGACCATTATAGAATGTATTCATTATGGTAATGAGATACAGGTTGGTAAAAAAATATTTTTTACAGTGGCACAGTAATGAAGAACATCCATCAACACTGATGTATGAACGAGCATTTTAAAGGTATGACATGAACTGAAAATCATTCTCATCTTTTAGGTACCTATTATTGTAATTTTGCATTCATATAAGTAATTTATTTTAAATGAACATCATTTTTTACATTTTAAATATTGTTAATATTTAATAGAAAACTGATTTGCAGGAACATGGCATCAGAATACACCGTCAACCATATTAATGTTAATGACATACATCCCTGTTATGAAATAGATAATGTCTCTTACATCCTGAAAGGCACCCCTTCTACAATATGTGTTTTATTATTTATTTTCCTTGGCTCATTATCTGTTGTCACAATATGTGGAGACCTTCTTGTAATATTCTCCATAACTTATTTCAAACAGCTCCACACTGCTACAAACTCTCTCATTCTCTCTCTGGCAGTGGCGGACCTGCTTATCGGTGTTTTAGTTTTTCCTTTCAACATGGCATTCTCTTTTAGCTCATGTTTGTATTATGAAAATGTATTTTACAAAGTACGAGAAAGCTTTGACATAACACTGAGCACAGCTTCTATTTTGAATTTATGTTGTATTTCCATTGACAGATATTATGCAGTGTGTCAGCCTCTGAACTATAGAACTAAGATAAATGTTAATGTTGTTGCAGTCATGATTGTGGTAAGCTGGAGTGTTTCGGTTATAGTTGCCATTGGCTTTCCAAATCCAGCATCAAACTATGAAAAATGTGAAGAAAACTGTTTTATTGATGTTCTACTTGAAACAATTTTGGCACCCATTTTCCCATTTTATCTCCCAGTGATCATAATGCTCTGTATCTACCTAAAGATTTTCCTTGTTGCCCAGAGACAGGCACGCAGCATCCAGAACACAACCTGTCAGAGCACAAAGTCTGGAGCAACTGCCAGTAAGATGCAGAGAAAGGCCACCAAAACTCTGGCTATTGTTATGGGAGTTTTTCTGATGTGCTGGACTCCATTATTTCTCTGTTTTACCTTTCAGATTTTGAATCACGTTTCAGTGTTTGTCCCACTGTTTGAAAGTTTTATCTGGCTCTCACTGTCAAATTCAATGCTCAATCCATTTATTTATGCTTTCTTTTACAGCTGGTTAAGATCAGCTTTCAGAATGATCATTTCGGGAAAAATATTTCAAGGTGATTTTACGAACACAAAACTGCTGTGACACATTTTTTGGGGTGGTGAAATAGCCAACGAGCGACTCAGATCCGATTAAATTTGGCACAATAAAGATCAAGCATGTGTCATTCAACTCTGCAACCTGGAACCCAGCGTCATGTTTTGCATGTTTTTTTTAATTATGCAATGAAAATGACATACTAAGGTGAAACACTGACTGAGGCACAAAGGTTTATTATAGTGAGCTGTCAGTTTATGCAATCATGTAAATAGCTTAAACACACTATGCTCACTTGTACATATATATTCTATATGTGCTTGTTCCAACACTTCCTGGCACTATATGACACTTTTATTGAGTAAAATGTTCACACTTCACACAGTTGGACTCTAAATGTAATTGTTGGCCCCATCTGAACCTTTTTCTGTTATGAACACTTTCACTATGTGCCATTGTAATTGGTACAACTATTTAGAAAGGTATGAGACAAGCAAAAAGAATAAAATATGCACATAACCCAAACTTTTGGCTTGAGAGTTTGTCATCAGCTCTACATTAATGTGTCAAACACCTTGAGGAGGCCAAGTTCTGTTTTGGCATTCAAACGTGTTCTTTATTCAAACATGACAAAACCATTATGGATAGAGCCAGTGGAGGAAGAAGTACTCAGATCTTTTACTGAAGCAAGAGTAGAAATACCACAGTGTAGAAATACTCTGTTGCAAGTAAAAGCCATGTGATCAAAGTGTTACTTGAGTGAAAGCACAAAAGTATCAGCATCAAAATATACAAGTAAATATAAGTAAATAAGTAAAATTACTCATTATGCAGAAGGGCCCATTTCATAATAACATATATTACTGGATTAAAATTATTGATGCATTAATGTGTAGATGCCTTTAATGTTACAGCTGGTAGAGCTAGGGTTTCTTTATTCATTGTCCATATAGATTTATATCGAAGGTTTAATGAAATTGAAGTGGGGGTTTCTTTATCCATTAAGGATTTATAATGAAAGTTTAATGAAAGTTCATCTCTATGGCTTAGTTAGTAACCATCATACTTATGGGGGACCCCACTTCCAGTGTTATCAATCCAAAAACTATTTTTCCAGTCTATACATTAATGTTTTATCTTAGCTGATTAGCTGATACAGAGGACAGTGCTGTCTCTAAAACAAAAATCGTATTATCATCAAAATTGCCTGCACGATCTTACAGCCATTGCAAAGCGGCACACAGCGCAGCGAAACGGTCATTTCAGACCGACACAGTTGTCATTTTGACACCCAGGGCCCACGTTGTGTAAGGACTTGCACCCATCTGTGTGCCCAGGGGTGTGTTGGTCTTAAAATGACTTGTGGTTAGGCACTTTGTTAGAGCATAGAGTCGACTCCTAATACACGTGTCCTGTAGGTGGTACAAACGGCTCCTGCTCCACATGTCCTGTCGGTGGTCCGGCCAACTCCTGATCCACGTGTCCTTTCGGGGGTCAGGCCGACGCCTGCTCCACATGCCCTGTCGGTTGTCCGGCCGACTCCTGCTTCACGTCTCCTGTTGGGGGTCCGGCTGACCCCTGATCTAAGCATATTGTCGGAGATCCTTCCGACCCCTGATCCAAGCATCCTGTCAGGGTCCGGCTGACCCCTTCTGCTCCGGTTGGGCTGCAACCACCTGCTGCTCCTGTTAGGCCGCAACCACCTGCTGTTCCGGTTGGGCCGCCTTGGCTTCAGTCACGTACTGTTCCGCCTGGGCTTCAGCCACGCCCTGTTCCGCCTAGGATTCAGCCATGCTCTGTCTCTTTCACTGCTGGGCCGCAGTCCCAAGACCCTGTCCCTGCTGGGCCGCAGTCCCAAGACCCTGTCCCTGTTGGGCCGCAGCCCCAAGACCCTGTCCTTTTCACTGCTGGGCCACAGCCCCAAGTTCCCGAGTTTCCCGGCTCTGTCCCTGCTCTGCCCCCGAGCCGTCTGCCCGAGTTTCCCGGCTCTGTCTCTGCCCTGCCCTCGGGCCGCCTGTCTGAGATCTTCTGTACCCTCTTGTCCCGGAATTCAATCCTCCTGTGTCATGTCTATTCTTATTTCCTGCCTATGTTTGTTTTCCCGCCTTTTGTGATTGTTTACCCCGCTCTGATTAGTGCCACCTGTGTGTAATCACCCTGCCCTCCTTGTGTATTTAAGCCTATGTGTTCCCATGTGTCTTTGTCAGTTTGTTGTCACTCCTGCCTTGTTCTGCCATGTTCCTAGTGTTCATCCAGCCAGTGCTGCTCGTGTCTTCTGTTTTTTTGTTCTCAGTTTAGTTTTTGGTGTATCTCATTTGTACTTTGTTTGTTTCCTCAAGTCTGGACTCTGTTTTTTTTCTCTTGTCAACTTTGTTTTGTTACTTCAGCTTTAGATATTAAAAGCTAATTTTTGTTAAATTCACCTGCCTGCTTGGTCTCTCTGTGTTTGGGTCCACCTTTAAACTAAAATCTTGACATTGGTTTAATTCCTTTTTTGCGCAAAACACAACTATGATTAATTAAGAGACTAAATACAACCCCCATAGCCCCTTACTTTGCGCCCCGATTGTGCGCTGCTTAACTAGCAAAAGTGGATTCGGACACGCCCTAAATGCACTTGCGCCATGCAATTTCAACCATGTACTATAGATCATTAAAATAGTGAACATTGGACATTGCATGCACAATTTAGACGTTATTTCCTGCGTGTATTGAGTGGAACAGGAAATTACGGATTGCCAATTTTTCACCACTGCCTGTGTCCACTATGTGGCGCTAGAGAACACGGGCAAGAAATGTATTATGTCGCTCTATATCAAGTGTTGATCACACAATGTCAAATTCATGTAAATAGGATGATGTTTGTCACATAACGCTGACTTCCTGTTGCCAGTAGGTTGCACTATGACTGAGTCAATATTGCCATTAAGATGTCATCAGGCCTGGACTACTATGAAGTAGGTCAAGTAATGGAGAGATTGGACAAAGTACAGTCGAGTTACAACAGTTTGTCTTTCAATGGCGAATAATGTAAATTCTCCAGCATGCCACGTCAGCACCATGTTTTTGCACTCAAAGATATAAAATAATAATAATCAAAGCTGCAAGCAGCGTTGAACAGGCCCTCGCCCCTTTGCGCACATTGGGGGTACCCGCTGCTGTGCATTTCCATGAAAGTCGGACACTGCACGCAACAGTTAGAGGGTAATTTCTGCGTGGAGCGTGACGCTAAAGACTCTAATAAAACATGTCAAGTTTGGGGCTGATTAGACAATGTACAGTGTTGGGACCCACCAATGTGACTGGTGGCAAGTGACCACACGAACTCAGTAACATGATCCTTGACCCATGGACTCAGCTCAATAGCCAATGGCTACCGTAGCATTCACACATACTTGTGAAATTCACCCAGGACAAAACCAGAGGAATCTCTTTGTTCCTCCTCTTTCTGCTCTTTCTTCTCACTCTTTGGCCCTGCTGGAGGTGAGCTACTGCTATCCCCACCTAAGCTCTCTGATCTATGGCCTGTTAGGAAACAGACATAGAAACACCAAGGACTTTTCTTATAAGGCAGAAGACGCGAGGAACAGCAAGGGAATTAGCACCAAGCTAACAAGCTGCTGGGAAGAAACTATTGGAGCAACCAGCTTCCTCCAATCTGCAAAACTGGATTTGAGAAAAGCAAAGACAACATCTTTGACTTAGAACCACAACTTCAGCACATGGAATTACCAGCCTTTTTGTCCATGGATTGGTAACGTACTGGGCTTACCTTAGCATTAGTAATTGCACACGGCTGAGCAAGACTGTTCAACTTTGATTTCTAGAATGTACCTGTATATGTGTTTAATATGTTTAATGTTATTCATTGAGTTTGACTGTTGTGATATTATTTGTAGTGAAGATATTTGGGTAGCTGGCTTCGCCACATCTGATGTGTTTAGTTTATGCTTCACATAGACACGGTCTTGCATGCAAACTAACCGTCTTTTCTAACCCACTGCAGTATCTGACACACATTAAGATCACATACATAAACTGAATTAGTTTTAAACATAAACATACACATTCAGATAATCTCAAACCCCACATCACCCCCCTCTTTGTCCTTTCCGAGCACAGGTGCTCCGAAGATCAAAGAGGCCATGTAGTAACATGTTGGCGGCCATCTCTGATCCAGCCATCTTTGTAGTTTAAAAGTGCTCGCCATTTTGTCTGTAGGCACATGCAGACATCCTGAGACAAGTAGCAAGCCATCTTCTCTCTCTCTCTCTCTCTCTCTCTCTCTCTCTCTCTCTTTCTTTCTCTCTCTCTCTCTCTCTCTCTCACACACACACACATGCTCACACGCTGTGTTTGGTTTGTTTAGTTTAGTTACTTAGTTAGATTAATATTGTGTTTTACACCTTTATTATCTTGTGAATAAATGTTTGTGGAATATACATGCTGGTCTGTTTAATATTGTACAAGAGTGAATAATGCCAACCTCTGCTGTGTCAAGAACTCCAATATCCTTCAACGTTTACCATCTATTTTGGTTATAGTTATTAATTTAATCATTGATCAAAGTCCCAAATTGATAGTTTAGTATACTACTTTACTATATTAACCTTTTTGGTTATTGGTCCCTGATTCCAGGGTGGTGACCCGTTTATTATTAATGTTTATTGATAATTTTTATTTATTTATTTTGATATTATTAATTAATTTGATAATAACCAAACCTGTTCCTACCAAATCCCTACAATAATCAATTTACAACATCTTCCTGTTTCCTGTTGGTGGCGCTATGACTCTTATAAAACATATCAAGCTTTGGGCAGATTGGACAATGTATTGTTTACAACAACTTCCTGTTTCCTGTAGGTGGCGCTATGACTATAACTCATAATGGCACATATGTCTTCAGGCCTGGACTCTTATCCAGTTTGTGAAATTTGGGGCAAATTGGACTATGTAAAGCCAAGTTACAACAGCCTCCTGTGTCATGTCAAAACATCGAAATTCGCCACACCACCACAACAATGCCGTTCTGTGAAAACACAAAAGCTTCGCAATGTTGCATCGTGAAGGTGTTGAAATTCTGCTGCCAGACTTTGAGATGGATCTCTTGAATCCTCTAGGAGGAGTATGTGATAAAATGGTATCTTCTCACCTGACCAATGACATCACAGTTTTATATATCGATAAAAAATTCCTTCACAATTTAGCGTCACATTAGTTTGACAGTTACACCACCCAAATTTTATGCAAATCTGATAAACTCTCTAAGAGGAGTATGTAAACGTATGCATAAAATACATGAAAAATGCACAAAATTCTAAATGGCCAACTTCCGCGTGGGCGGAGCTAATGAAACCTAATAAGAAATATGTCTGAAATAATGATCGGGATGTGCCTACCAAATTTCATGAATATAGGATCAACTTTTTCCAAACTATTGCCTTCCACGCATTAAGGGGCGCTATGGAACCCGCTTAACACGCTGAACCCAATAGCTGTACATTCACGGAAAGTTCAAAGGTGTCCAACTTTCATGATTTTTCGAGTACACCAAGGGCGTCAAAGGTATGTTCAAAGGCTAAAAGTATTAAGGAGGAGATTAAGAGCCAACATAAAACGCCCAAGCCCAATTACAACACCAAATTGAAATAATTACTAGTGTGAATATGCATGTAAAGTTTCATGAGTTTTTGTAAACTAGTAAAGTCCTCAAACTTGTGTTCGTAAATTTGAAAAGAATGCAGGAAATCCAAGATGGCCGACTTTTTGTTGGCCAAAAAAATCAAAAAAATTAAATACACTCTTGCTGATGTAGGGAATGACCTTCTCTAATTTCGTGATGATTGAAGTATTTTTTCTCAAACCGGCCTGCATTAGGGGGCGCTATGGAGCCCGCTGACGACACCCGAGCCAAATCACCTCAGAACTTTGAAATTTTGCCAGTTCTGATACGTATTCCAATTTTCGTGAGTTTTCGTGTATCTTAAGCGCCTCAAAAAAGCATCCCAGATTAGGTCTCCAAATCACGTTTTGTCACGAAAACAGGCGAGGAATACAAAGTAAATGACATGATACCATGCGCAAGACGTGGTCGTTGTTACATTAGTTCACAAAATAGCCTGTTTACACTGGTTTCCACACTTCTATTTTGCTATTTATTCCTCTGGGTGCATCAAAAACTTTGCTCCGTGTGGCAATTGCAACACATACAGTAAGTTCCTATTGTTACAGGTGACCTCGCCTACCCCAGGTTTCCCCTAAACCCGTGTCTTGCGCTCTCATTGGCTGTAGCTTGTGGCCGGAGTGCTGGTACTGCATCTTCATGAGTGTAAAATTCATGCCTCGGCGAGGCAAACACGCTATCCTCTGGTGGACAGGTGAATATATTACACGCTTTAGCATAATACAGATTGGCCACTGATAATGTACCTTCTATTATTACGGCTTTAACTACTACTATTGCTGTAAAATAATGAATTGTTTTGCATCATGACATTACTGCATTAGGACTAACCTGAAATGAACTTTTCAGAGTGGGCCCATTCTAAAATCTTAAAGACATGGGGGTAGGTTTTATTTTTGTTAGGCCAATAGACTTTTGGTTTCATGTCCTTGGGAAAAGACCCTGGTAGGCCTACCTAAATGGTGTATCAGATATTAGCAATTCTGGTAGAATTAAATGATTTAAAAAGCAAATCTCATCTACAGTATAGTATGTTAATCTGGCATCTAATGTCATCCCGATGAAAAGTCCCACATCTGATTGGACCATTATATAATGCATTCATTATGGTAATGAGATACAGGTGGATAAAAAGATTGTGCGCAGTGGCACAGTAATATAGAACACCCATCAACAGAGGGACCTCTTATTGTAGTTGTGCATTCATGCAGGTAAAAATCTTTTAAATTAATGGGATTTTTTGTATTGTTAATCGTCAATTGACAACTGATTTGCAGGAACCCAGAAACATGGCATCAGAAGACAATATTAATGACATACATCCCTGTTATGAAATAGATAATGGCTCTTACATCCTGAAAGGCACCCCTTCTACAATATGTGTATTATTATATATTTTCCTTGGCTCATTATGTGTTGTCACAATATGTGGAAACCTCCTTGTAATAATCTCCATCATTTACTTCAAACAGCTCCACACTGCTACAAACTCTCTCATTCTCTCTCTGGCAGTGGCGGACCTGCTTGTTGGTCTTGTAGTTTTTCCTCTCAGCATGGTATTCTCTCTTAGCTCATGTTTGTATTATGAAGATTTATTTTGCAAAGTACGAGGCAGTTTTGATGTAACACTGAGCACAGCTTCCATTTTGAATTTATGTTGTATTTCCATTGACAGATATTATGCAGTGTGTCAGCCTCTGAACTATAGAACTAAGATAAATTTTAACATTGTTGCAGTCATGATCCTGGTAAGCTGGAGTGTTTCTGTACTAGTTGCCATTGGCCGTACAATTCCAGGATTAATCAATGAAAAATGTGAAGAAAACTGTTTTATTGATTTTCTACTTGCAAGAATTTTGGCACAGATTTTCTCATTTTATCTCCCAGTGATCATAATGCTCTGTATCTACCTAAAGATTTTCCTTGTTGCCCAGAGACAGGCACGCAGCATCCAGAACACAACCTGTCAGAACACAAAGTCCGGAGCAACTGCCAGTAAGATGGAGAGAAAGGCCAGCAAAACCCTGGCTATTGTTATGGGAGTTTTTCTGATGTGCTGGACTCCTTTCTTTCTCTATGTTAGCTGTCAGCTTTTGAATCACGTGTCCATGTTGGTTCCACTGTTTGAAACTCTTAACTGGCTCACACTTTCAAATTCAATGCTCAATCCATTCATTTATGCTTTCTTTTACAGCTGGTTCAGATCAGCTTTCAGAATGATCATTTCAGGAAAAATATTTCAAGGTGATTTTACGAACACGAAACTGCTGTGACGTATCCTTTGGAGTGCCGTAAAGGCTCAAGCATGTGTCATGAAACTCTGCAACCAATAAGGCAGCATCATGTTTTGAATATTTTCTTAATTATGCAATATATACTACATACTAAGGTGAAACACTGACTGAGGTGCATAATAGTGAGCTGTCACTTTGCAATCATGTAAAAAGCTTAAACACACTATGCTCACATGTACATGTGTATTCTGTATGTGCTTGTTTCAACATTTGCAACACTTCCAACACAGCAAAAATAAATTGATAACATCATGCAGAGAGTTGGACTCTTGCTGTAGTTGTTGGCCCCATTCTGAACCTCTTTATGTCATAAACACTTTCAGTATGTGCCACTGTAGTACTTTGGGTTTGTCATCATCTCTAAATTAATGAGTCAGACACCTTGAAGAGGCAAAGCTCTTTTTTTTTTACAAGTAAAAACCAGAGCCAGTGGAGGAAGAAGTACTGAAGCAAGAGTAGAAATACCACAGTGTAGAAATACTCTGTTACAAGTAAAAACCATGCGATCAAAGTGTTACTTGAGTGAAAGTACAAAAGTATTAGCATCAAAAAATACAAAGTAAATAAGTGAAATTACTCATTATGCAGAAGGGCCCATTTTTATAATATCATATATTACTGGATTTTAATTATTGATGCAATAATGTGTAGATCCCTTTAATGTTACAGCTAGTAGAGCTAGGGTTTCTTTATTCATTGTTCATATAGATGTATATTGAAAGTTTAATCAAATTAAAGCGGGGGTTTCTTTATCCATTGCTGATTTATATCGAACGTTTAATGAAGGTTTATCTCTATGGCTTAATTAGTAACCATCATGCCTATGGGGGACCCCACTTCTAGTCTAATTAACCCAAAACCCATGACTATTTTTCCAGTCTATACATTTATGTTTCATCTATTGCTTCACCTCAAGCTCTATTAGCTGATACAGGGGTCAATCCTGTCTTTTAAACAACAATCATATGATCATCAAGATTATATGTTTCCTGCCATAATAAATAAGCAGGACACATGTATTATGCTTTATGCATAGTAGAAAAACAATGCAAAAACAAAAATGTATCACTAGGTTGTTATCCCGTTTTCCGTACTTATGTTACGTTGTTTGTATTTATTTTACGTACGTATTTTAAGGCCAACCATCATGTTGTTGCTAAAAGTAACACCTAGTTCACACTACAAGACTTTCAAAGTAGTCAGATCTGTTAAGGTTTCAGTTCAAAGGAGGACCCAAACGCAAGAGACCAGGCAGCCAGGTAAACTTGATTAAAGGCGAGCTTTAATGCAAAGCTGGTGTCAAAACATAAAGCTGACAGGAAACCAAAAACAGAGGGCGTAGGCTGAGATAAAACAAAATACAAAGGAAAAAAAACCCAAAGACTAAACTAAGTACAAACCGGTAAAATACAGAGAACAGAGGGAACACAGGCAGAATGGCAGGAAAAACACAAGTAAAAAAGGAGACAACCTGACACTGAATGAGGGAAGTACACAGACTAAATACATAATATATAATATAATTATAATATAATATAATTAATATATAATATAATTATATATATATAACAAACTACAACAAAAATCCTCAAACAACAACATTAATGTTTTGTTTTAGCGGATTAGCTGATACAGAGGGCAATTCTGTCTCTTAAACAAAAATCATATGATCATCAAGTTTGCGTGCACTGTCTTACAGCCGGCACAAAGCGGTACACAGCGCATCGCAAATGACATTGCTAGTTTCAGACCATAGAAAACACCATTGGACCTATTTTATCATTTTATCTCCAAGTGATCATGATGCTCTGTATTTACCTAAAGATTTTGATGGTGGCACAGAGACAGGCACGCAGCATCCAGAACACAATCTGTCAGAGCACAAAGTCTGGAGCAACTGCCAGTAAGATGGAGAGAAAGGCCACCAAAACTCTGGCTATTGTTATGGGAGTTTTTCTGATGTGCTGGACTCCATTCTTTCTCTGTTTTACCTTTCAGTTTTTTAATCACGTTTCAGTGTTTGTCCCACTGTTTGAAATTTTTATCTGGCTCTCACTGTCAAATTCAATGCTCAATCCATTTATTTATGCTTTCTTATACGGCTGGTTCAGATCAGCTTTCAGAATGATCATTTCGGGAAAAATATTTCAAGGTGATTTTACGAACACAAAACTGCTGTGACACATTTTGTTGGGGTGGTGAAATAGCCAACGAGCGACTCAGTTCCCATCAAATTTGGCACAATAAAGATCAAGCATGTGTCATTCAACTCTGCAACCTTTAACTCAGCGTCATGTTTTGCATGTTTTTTTTAATTATGCAATGAAAATGACATACTAAGGTGAAACACTGACTGAGGCACAAAGGTTTATTACAGTGAGCTGTCAGTTTATGCAATCATGTAAATAGCTTAAACACACTATGCTCACTTGTACATATATATTCTATATGGGCTTGTTCCAACACTTCCTGGCACTATATGACACTTTTATTAAGTAAAATGTTCACACTTCACACAGTTGAACTCTAAATGTAATTGTTGGCCCCATTCTGAACCTTTTTCTGTTATGAACACTTTCACTATGTGCCATTGTAATTGGTACAACTATTTAGAAAGGTATGAGACAAGCAAAAAGAATAAAATATGCACATAACCCAAACTTTAGGCCTGAGAGTTTGTCATCATCTCTACATTAATGTGTCAAACACCTTGAGGAGGCCAAGTTCTGTTTTGGCATTCAAACGTGTTCTTTATTCAACCATGACAAAACCATTATGGATAGAGCCAGTGGAGGAAGAAGTACTCAGATCTTTTACTGAAGCAAGAGTAGAAATACCACAGTGTAGAAATACTTTGTTACAAGTAAAAGCCATGCGATCAAAGTGTTACTTGAGTGAAAGCACAAAAGTATTAGCATCAAAATATACAAAGTAAATAAGTAAAATTACTCATTATCCAGAAGGGCCCATTTCATAATAACGTATATTACTGGATTAAAATTATTGATGCATTAATGTGTAGATCCCTTTAATGTTACAGCTGGTAGAGCTAGGGTTTCTTTATTCATTGTTCATACAGATTTATATTGAAAGTTTAATGAAATTGAAGTGGGGGTTTCTTTATCCATTAAGGATTTATAATGAAAGTTTAATGAAAGTTTATCTCTAGGGCTTAGTTAGTAACCATCATGCTTATGGAGGACCCCACTTCCAGTCTAATCAATCCAAAACCAATGATTATATTTCCAGTCTATACATTAATGTTTTATCTTAGCTGATTTGCTGATACAGAGGACAATGCTGTCTCTGAAACAAAAATCGTATTATCATCAAGATTGCCTGCACTATCTTACAGCCATCGCAAAGGGGCACACAGCGTAGCTCAACTGTCATTTCTAATTTCACTTTTACCCGGCGCCCACGTTGTGTAAGTACTTGCGCCCATCTGTGTGCCCAGGGGTGTGTTGGTCTTAAAATGACTTGTGGTCAGGCACTTTGTTAGAGCATAGAGTCGACTCCTGATCCACATGTCCTGTCGGTGGTCCAGCCGGCTCCTGCTCTACATGTCCTGTCAGTGGTCCGGCCAACTCCTGATCCACGTGTCCTGTTGGCGGTCAGGCCGACGCCTGCTCCACATGTCCTCTCGGCTGTCCAGCCGACTCCTGCTTCACGTCTTCTGTCGGGGGTCCGGCCGACCCCTGATCCAAGCATCCTGTCGGAGATCCGGCCGACCCCTGATCCAAGCATCCTGTCGGGGTCCGGCCGACCCCTTCTGCTCCGGTTGGGCTGCAACCACCTGATGCTCCTGTTAGGCCGCAACCACCTGCTGTTCCGGTTGGGCCGCAGCCATCACTTGCTGTTTGGGCTGGGTCATCATCTCTGCAGCCATCACCTGTTCCACCTGGGCTTCAGTCAGGTCCTGTTCTGCCGGGGTTTATTCCACATCCTGTTCTGACTGGGCTTCAGCCATGCCCTTTTCCGCCTGGGTTTCAGCCATGCCCTGTGTCTTTCACTGCTGGGCCGCGGTCCCAAGACCCTGTCCCTGTCCCTGTCCCTGCTGGGCCGCAGTCCCAAGACCCTGTCTCTGTCCCTGCTGGGCCACAGTCCAAAGACCCTGTCCTTTTCACTGCTGGGCCGCAGCCCCAAGTTCCCTTGTCTCCCAGTTCTGTTTCTACTCTGCCCCCGAGCCGTCCGCCCGAGTTTCCCGGCTCTGTCTCTGCTCTGCCCGCGGGCCGTCTGCCCAAGTTTTCCGGCTCTGTCCCTGCTCTTCCCCTGGGCCGTCCGCCGAGTTTCCCGGCTCTGTCCCTGCTCTGCCCCCGGGTTGTCCGCCCAAGTTTTCCGGCTCTGTCCCTGCTCTTCCCCCGGGCCGTCCGCCGAGTTTCCCAGCTCTGTCCCTACTCTGCCCCCGGGCTGTCCGCCCAAGTTTTCCTGGCTCTGTCTCTGCTCTGCCCCGGACCATCCGCCCATCCACTGCTGATCCGTTTGGGACGCAAGCATCACCTGCCGTTCCGGTTGGGCCGCAGCCATCACCTGCTGTTCCGGCTGGGTCTTCGTCTCCACAGCCATCACCTGTTCCGGCTAGGTCGTCGTCTCTGCAGCCATCACCTGTTCCGCCTTGGCTTCAGTCACGTCCTGTTCTGCCTGTGTTTCAGTCACGCCCTGTTCCGCCTCCGCCTGGGCTTCAGCCACTCCCTGTTCTGCCTGGGTTTCAGCCATGCTCTGTCCCTTTCACTGCTGGGCCACAGTCCCAAGACCCTGTCCCTGTCCCTCTGTTTGGCCGCAGTCCCAAGACTCTGTCCCTGTTGGGCCGTAGCCCGAAGTTCCCGAGTTTCCCAGCTCTGTCCCTGCTCTGCCCCCGAGCCATCCGCCCGAGTTCCCCGTCTCTGTCTCTGCCCTGCCCTCGGGCCACCCGCCAGAGATCTTCTGTGCCCTCTTGTCCCGGAATTCAATCCTCCTGTGTAATGTCTATTCTTACTTCCTTTCTATGTTTTTTTTTCCCGCCTTTTTGTGATTGTTTGCCCCGCCCTGATTAGTTCCACCTTTGTGTAATCATCATGCCCTCCTTATGTATTTAAGCCTGTGTGTTCCCCTGTCTCTTTGTCAATTCGTCGTCACTCCTGCGTTGTTCTGCCATGTTCCTAGTGTTTCCTCCTGCCCGTGCTCCTTGTGCCTTCTGGTTTGTAATTTAGTTTTTGTTCTCAGTTTAGTTTTTGGTGTATTTCATTTGTACTTAGTTTGTTTCCTCAAGTCTGGACTCTGTTTATTTTTTCTTGTAAACTTTGTTTTGTTACTTCAGCTTTAGATATTAAAAGCTCACTTTTGTTAAATTCACCTGCCTGCTTGGTCTCTCTGTGTTTGGGTCCACCTTTAAACTAAAATCTTGACATTGGTTTAATTCCTGTTTTGCGCAAAACACACCTATGATTAATTAAGAGACTAAATATAACCCTCCATAGCCCCTTACTTTGGACACGCCCTAAATGCACTTGCGCCATGCACTTTCAACCATGTACTATAGATCATTAAAATAATGACCATTGGACATTGCATGCACAATTTAGACGTTATTTCCTGCGTGTATTGAGTAGAACAGGAAATAACGGATTGACAATTTTTCACCACTTCCTGTGTTCACTATGTGGCACTAGAGAACACGGGCAAGAAAGGTATTATGTTGCTCTATGTCAAGTGTAGATCACACAATGTCAAATTCATGCAAGTAGGATGATGTTTGTCACATAACGCTGACTTCCTGTTGCCAGTCGGTGGCACTATGACTATATGTCAATATTGCCATTAAGATGTCGTCAGGCCTGGACTACTATGAAGTAGGTCAAGTTTGGGAGAGATTGGACAAAGTATAGACGAGTTACAACAGTTTGTCTTTCAATGGCGAATAATGTAAATTCTCCAGCACACCATGTCAGCACCTCATTTTTGCACTCAAAGACATAAAATAATAATAATCAAAGCTGCAAGCAGCGTTGAACAGGCCCTCACCCCTTTGTGCACGTTGGGGGTACCCGCTGCTATGCATTTCCATGAAAGTCGGACACGGCACGCAACAGTTAGAGGGTATTTTCTCCGTGGAGCGCGTGGCGCTAAAGACTTTAATAAAGCATGTCAAGTTTGGGGCTGATTGGACAATTTATAATTTAATTTACAACAACTTCCTGTTTCCTGTTGGTGGCGCTATGACTATCACTCATAATGGCACGTATATGTCTTCAGGCCGGGAATCTTATAAAACATGTCAAGTTTTGGGCAGATTGGACAATGTATTGTTTACAACAACTTCCTGTTTCCTGTAGGTGGCGCTATGACTATCACTCATAATGGCACATATATGTTTTCAGGCCTGGACTCTTATCCAGCTTGTGAAATTTGGGGCAAATTGGACTATGTAAAGCCAAGTTACAACAGCCTCATGTGTCATGTCGAAACATCGAAATACGCCACGCCGCCACAACAATGCCGTTTTGTGAAAACACAAAAGCTTCGCAATTTTGCATCGTGAAGGTGTTGAAATTCTGCTGCCTGACTTTGAGATGGATCTCTTGAATCCTCTAGGAGGAGTATGTGATAAAATGGCATCTTCTCACATGACCTATGATATCACAGTTTGATATATCGATCAAACATTCGCAAATCTGATGAACTCTCTAAGAGGAGTATGTAAACGTATGCATAAAATACATGAAAAATGCACAAAATTCTAAATGGCCAACTTCCGCGTGGGCGGAGCTAATGAAACCTAATAAGAAATATGTCTGAAATAATGATCGGGATGTGCCTACCAAATTTCATGAATATAGGATCAACTTTTTCCAAACTATTGCCTTCCACGCATTAAGGGGCGCTATGGAACCCGCTTAACACGCTGAACCCAATCGCTGTACATTCACGTAAAAGTCCACAGGTATCCAACTTTCATGATTTTTCGAGTATACCAAGGGCGTCAAAGGTATATTCAAAGGCTAAAAGTATTAAGGGGGAGATTAAGAGCCAACATGCCACACCCAAGCCCAATTACAACACTAAATTGAAGTAATTACTAGTGTGAATATGCGTGTAAAGTTTCATGAGTTTTTGTGCATCCTAAAGTCCTCAAACGTGTGTTCGTAAATTTTAAATTAACGTACGAAATCCAAGATGGCTGACTTTTTGTTGGCCAAAAAAATCTAAAAATCTAAGAGATATAATACGCTCTTGCATATGTAGGCAATGACCTACTCTAATTTCGTGATGATGGAAGTATTTGTTTCTCAAACCTGCCTACATTAGGGGGCGCTATGGAGCCCTCTGGCGACACCCGAGCCAAATCACTTCAGAACTTTGTAATTTTCGCCAGTTCTGATACGTATTCCAATTTTCGTGAGATTTCGTGCATCTTAAGCGCCTCAAAAAAAGTATCCCAGATGAGGTCTCCAAATTACGTTTTGTCACGAAAACAGGCGAGGAATACAAAGTAAATGACATGATACCATACGCAAGACGTGGTTGTTGTTACATTAGTTCACAAAATAGCCTGTTTCCACTGGTTTCCACACTTCTATTTTGCTATTTATTCCTCTGGGTGCAACAACAACTTTGCTCCGTGTGGCAATTGCAACACATACGGTAAGTTCCTATTGTTACAGGTGACCTCGCCTACCCCAGGTTTTCCCTAAACCCGTGTCTTGCGCTCTCATTGGCTGTAGCTCGTGGCCGGAGTCCGCGACAGGTCCAGATATTTAGCATGCTAGATATCTGGAATGTGTCTGCAAGGCATCAGCGAGCTTCTTGGCGAGCTTATTTGCGAGCCTTTTTGTCGAGCGGCGATGTGCGAGTGGTGAGCCAACGCCGATGTACCTCTGATCTGGGGCTTTTGTTGGGGAGCTCCAAAAATAGTCGGGAGGTGGAAAATCTGTGATAAAGTTGTGTTATGTGAACTAGCTATAAGTGGTTTAGTTGCCCAAACCAAAGTGAGCAGTTTTGTTGACCCCTGCTGGTACTGCACCTTCATAAACGTGTGTAAAATTCATGCCTCGGCGAGGCAAACGTGCTATCCTCTGGTGGACAGGTGAGTCTATTACATGCTTTGACGTGATACAGAGTAGGCCACTAATAATGTACCTTCTATTATTACGGCTTTAACTACTACTATTGCTGTAAAATAATGAATTGTTTTGCATCATGACATTATTGCATTAGGACTAACCTGGAATGAACTTTTCAGAGTGGGCTCATTCTAAAATCTTAAAGACATGGGGGTAGGTTGCATTTTTGTTAGGCCAGTAGACTTTTGGTTTCATGTCCTTGGGAAAAGACCCTAGTAGGCCTACCTAAATGGTGTTTCAGATATTAGCAATTCTCGTAGAATTAAATAATTCAAAAAGGATTTAAAAAGTAAATCTCATCTACAGTATAGTATGTTAATCTGGCATCTAATGTCATCCCGATGAAAAGTCCCACATCTTATTGGACCATTTTAGAATGTATTCATTATGGTAATGAGATACAGGTTGATAAAAAGATCGTGCACAGTGGCACAGTAATGAAGAACACCCATCAACAGAGGGACCTCTTATTGTAGTTTTGCATTCATGCAGGTAAAAATATTTTAAATTAATGTGATTTTTCATATTGTTAATCGTCAATTGACAACTGATCTGCAGGAACCCAGAAACATGGCATCAGAAGACAATGTTAATGACATACATCCCTGTTATGAAATAGATAATGGCTCTTACATCCTGAAAGGCACCCCTTCTACAATATGTGTTTTATTATTTATTTTCCTTGGCTCATTATCTGTTGTCACAATATGTGGAAACCTTCTTGTAATAATCTCCATTATTTACTTCAAACAGCTCCACACTGCTACAAACTTTCTCATTCTCTCTCTGGCTGTGGCGGACCTGCTTGTTGGTCTTGTAGTTTTTCCTCTCAGCATGGTATTCTCTCTTAGCTCATGTTTGTATTATGAAGATTTATTTTGCAAAGTACGAGACAGTTTGGATGCAACACTGAGCGTATCTTCCATTTTGAATACATGTTGTATTTCCATTGACAGATATTATGCAGTGTGTCAGCCTCTGAACTATAGAACTAAGATAAATGTTAATGTTGTTGCAGTCATGATTGTAGTAAGCTGGAGTGTTTCTGTTTTAGTTGCCATTGGCCGTGCAATTCCAGGATTAATCAATGAAAAATGTAAAGAAAACTGTGTTATTGATTTTCGACGTGCAAGAATTTTGGCACAGTTTTTCTCATTTTATCTCCCAGTGATCATAATGCTCTGTATCTACCTAAAGATTTTCCTTGTTGCCCAGAGACAGGCACGCAACATCCAGAACACAACCTGTCAGAACACAAAGTCTGGAGCAACTGCCAGTAAGATGGAGAGAAAGTCCACCAAAACCCTGGCTATTGTTATGGGAGTTTTTCTGATGTGCTGGACTCCTTTCTTTCTCTATGTTAGCTGTCAGGTTTTGAATCACGTGCCCATGTGGGTGCCACTGTTTGAAACTCTTAACTGGCTCACACTGTCAAATTCAATGTTCAATCCATTCATTTATGCTTTCTTTTACAGCTGGTTCAGATCAGCTTTAAGAATGATCATTTCGGGAAAAATATTTCAAGGTGATTTTACGAACACGAAACTGCTGTGATGTATTCTTTGGAGTGCTGTAAAGGCTCACGAATGTGTCATGAAACTCTGCAACCTGTAAGGCAGCATCATGTTTTGAATGTTTTCTTAATTATGCAATATATACTACATACTAAGGTGAAACACTGACTGAGGTGCATAACAGTGAGCTGTCACTTTGCAATCATGTAAAAAGCTTAAACACACTATGCTCACATGTACATGTGTATTCTGTATGTGCTTGTTTCAACATTTGCAACACTTCCAACACAGCAAAAAATAAATTGATAACATCATGCAGAGAGTTGGACTCTTGATGTAGTTGTTGGTCCCATTCTGAACCTCTTTATGTCATAAACACTTTCAGTATGTGCCACTGTAGTGGCACAACTATTTATTTAGAAAGGTATGAGACAAGCAAAAAGAATAAAATATGCACATAACCTAAACTTTAGGTTTGTCATCATCTCTACATTAATAAGTCAGACACCTTGAGGTAAAGCTCTGTTTTTTGTTATAAGTAAAAGCCATGCAATCAAAGTGTTACTTGAGTGAAAGTATAAAAGTATTAGCATCAAAAAATACAAAGTAAATAAGTGAAATTACTCATTATGCAGAAGGGCCAATTTTTATAATATCATATATTACAGCTAGTTGAGCTAGGGTTTCTTTATTAATTGTTAATATAGATTTATATTGAAAGTTTAATGAAGGTTTATCTCTATGGCTTAATTAGTAACCATCATGCCTATGGGGGACCCCACTTCTAGTCTAATTAACCCAAAACCCATGACTATTTTTCCAGTCTATACATTTATGTTTCATCTATTGCTTCACCTCAAGCTCTATTAGCTGATACAGGGGGCAATCCTGTCTTTTAAACAACAATCATATGATCATCAAGATTATATGTGTCCTGCCATAATAAATAAGCAGGACACATGTATTGTGCTTTATGCGTAATAGAAAAACAATGCAAAAACAAAAATGTATCACTAGGTTGTTATCACATTTTCCGTACTTATGTTACGTTGTTTGTATTTATTTTACGTACGTATTTTAAGGCCAACCATCATGTTGTTGCTAAAAGTAACACCTAGTTCACACTACAAGACTTTCAAAGTAGTCAGATCTGTTAAGGTTTCAGTTCAAAGGAGGACCCAAACGCAAGAGACCAGGCAGCCAGGTAAACTTGATTAAAGGCGAGCTTTAATGCAAAGCTGGTGTCAAAACATAAAGCTGACAGGAAACCAAAAAACAGAGGGCGCAGGCTGAGATAAAACAAAATACAAAGGAAAAAAAACCCAAAGACTAAACTAAGTACAAACCGGTAAAATACAGAGAACAGAGGGAACACAGGCAGAATGGCAGGAAAAACACAGGTAAAAAAGGAGACAACCTGACACTGAATGAGGGAAGTACACAGACTAAATACATAATATATAATATAATTATAATATAATATAATTAATATATAATATAATTATATATATATAACAAACTACAACAAAAACCCTCAAACAACAACATTAATGTTTTGTTTTAGCAGATTAGCTGATACAGAGGGCAATTCTGTCTCTTAAACAAAAATTATATCATCATCAAGTTTGCGTGCACTGTCTTACAGCCGGCGCAAAGCGGTACACAGCGCATCGCAAATGTCATTGCTAGTTTCAGACCATAGAAAACACCATTGGACCTATTATATAATTTTATCTCCCAGTGATCATGATGGTCTGTATTTACCTAAAGATTTTGATGGTGGCACAGAGACAGGCACGCAGCATCCAGAACACAACCTGTCAGAGCACAAAGTCTGGAGCAACTGCCAGTAAGATGCAGAGAAAGGCCACCAAAACTCTGGCTATTGTTATGGGAGTTTTTCTGATGTGCTGGACTCCTTTCTTTCTCTGTTTTACCTTTCAGCTTTTGAATCACATTTCAGTGTTTGCCCCACTGTTTGAAAGTTTTATCTGGCTCTCACTGTCAAATTCAGTGCTCAATCCATTTATTTATGCTTTCTTTTACAGCTGGTTCAGATCAGCTTTCAGAATGATCATTTCGGTAAAAATATTTCAAGGTGATTTTACGAACACAAAACTGCTGTGACACATTTTGTTGGGGTGGTGAAATAGCCAACGAGCGACTCAGTTCCCATCAAATTTGGCACAATAAAGATCAAGCACGTGTCATTCAACTCTGCAACCTGTAACTCAGCGTCATGTTTTGCATGTTTTTTTAAATTATGCAATGAAAATGACATACTAAGGTGAAACACTGACTGAGGCACAAAGGTTTATTATAGTGAGCTGTCAGTTTATGCAATCATGTAAATAGCTTAAACACAATATGCTCACTTGTACATATATATTCTATATGGGCTTGTTCCAACACTTCCTGGCACTATATGACACTTTTATTAAGTAAAATGTTCACACTTCACACAGTTGGACTCTAAATGTAATTGTTGGCCCCATTCTGAACCTTTTTCTGTTATGAACACTTTCACTATGTGCCATTGTAATTGGTACAACTATTTAGAAAGGTATGAGACAAGCAAAAAGAATAAAATATGCACATAACCCAAACTTTAGGCCTGAGAGTTTGTCATCATCTCTACATTAATGTGTCAAACACCTTGAGGAGGCCAAGTTCTGTTTTGGCATTCAAACGTGTTCTTTATTCAAAAATGACAAAACCATTATGGATAGAGCCAGTGGAGGAAGAAGTACTCAGATATTTTACTGAAGCAAGAGTAGAAATACCACAGTGTAGAAATACTTTGTTACAAGTAAAAGCCATGCGATCAAAGTGTTACTTGAGTGAAAGCACAAAAGTATTAGCATCAAAATATACAAAGTAAATAAGTAAAATTACTCATTATCCAGAAGGGCCCATTTCATAATAACATATATTACTGGATTAAAATTATTGATGCATTAATGTGTAGATCCCTTTAATGTTACAGCTGGTAGGGCTAAGGTTTCTTTATTCATTGTTCATACAGATTTATATTGAAAGTTTAATGAAATTGAAGTGGGGGTTTCTTTATCCATTAAGGATTTATAATGAAAGTTTAATGAAAGTTTATCTCTAGGGCTTAGTTAGTAACCATCATGCTTATGGAGGACCCCACTTCCAGTCTAATCAATCCAAAACCAATGACTATATTTCCAGTCTATACATTAATGTTTTATCTTAGCTGATTTGCTGATACAGAGGACAATGCTGTCTCTGAAACAAAAATCGTATTATCATCAAGATTGCCTGCACTATTTTACAGCCATCGCAAAGCGGCACACAGCGTAGCTCAACTGTCATTTCTAATTTCACTTTTACCCGGCGCCCACGTTGTGTAAGTACTTGCGCCCATCTGTGTGCCCAGGGGTGTGTTGGTCTTAAAATGACTTGTGGTCAGGCACTTTGTTAGAGCATAGAGTCGACTCCTGATCCACATGTCCTGTCGGTGGTCCAGCCGGCTCCTGCTTTACATGTCCTGTCAGTGGTCCGGCCAACTCCTGATCCACGTGTCCTGTTGGCGGTCAGGCCGACGCCTGCTCCACATGTCCTCTCGGCTGTCCGGCCGACTCCTGCTTCACGTCTCCTGTCGGGGGTCCGGCCGACCCCTTATCCAAGCATCCTGTCGGAGATCCGGCCGACCCCTGATCCAAGCATCCTGTCGGGGTCCGGCCGACCCCTTCTGCTCCGGTTGGGCTGCAACCACCTGCTGCTCCTGTTTGGCCGCAACCACCTGCTGTCCCGGTTGGGTCACTACCAGCTGCTGTTCCCATTGGGCCTCAACCACCTGCTGTTCCGGTTGGGCCGCAGACATCACCTGCTGTTCCGGTTGGACCGTAGCCGTCACCTGCCGTTCCGGTAGGGCCGCAGCCATCACCGGGCGTTCCGGTTGGGCCGCAGCCATCATCTGCCGTTCCATTCGGGTCGCAGCCATCACCTGTCATTACGGTTGGGCCGCAGCCATCACTTGCTGTTTGGGCTGGGTCATCATCTCTGCAGCCATCACCTGTTCCACCTGGGCTTCAGTCAGGTCCTGTTCTGCCGGGGTTTATTCCACATCCTGTTCTGACTGGGCTTCAGCCATGCCCTTTTCCGCCTGGGTTTCAGCCATGCCCTGTGTCTTTCACTGCTGGGCCGCGGTCCCAAGACCCTGTCCCTGTCCCTGTCCCTGCTGGGCCGCAGTCCCAAGACCCTGTCTCTGTCCCTGCTGGGCCGCAGTCCAAAGACCCTGTCCTTTTCACTGCTGGGCCGCAGCCCCAAGTTCCCTTGTCTCCCAGTTCTGTTTCTACTCTGCCCCCGAGCCGTCCGCCCGAGTTTCCCAGCTCTGTCTCTGCTCTGCCCGCGGGCCGTCTGCCCAAGTTTTCCGGCTCTGTCCCTGCTCTTCCCCTGGGCCGTCCGCCGAGTTTCCCGGCTCTGTCCCTGCTCTGCCCCCGGGTTGTCCGCCCAAGTTTTCCGGCTCTGTCCCTGCTCTTCCCCCGGGCCGTCCGCCGAGTTTCCCAGCTCTGTCCCTACTCTGCCCCCGGGCTGTCCGCCCAAGTTTTCCTGGCTCTGTCTCTGCTCTGCCCCGGACCATCCGCCCATCCACTGCTGATCCGTTTGGGACGCAAGCATCACCTGCCGTTCCGGTTGGGCTGCAGCCATCACCTGCTGTTCCGGCTGGGTCTTCGTCTCCACAGCCATCACCTGTTCCGCCTTGGCTTCCGTCACGTCCTGTTCTGCCTGTGTTTCAGTCACGCCCTGTTCCGCCTCCGCCTGGGCTTCAGCCACTCCCTGTTCCGCCTGGGTTTCAGCCATGCTCTGTCCCTTTCACTGCTGGGCCACAGTCCCAAGACCCTGTCCCTGTCCCTCTGTTTGGCCGCAGTCCCAAGACTCTGTCCCTGTTGGGTCGTAGCCCCAAGTTCCCGAGTTTCCCAGCTCTGTCCCTGCTCTGCCCCCGAGCCATCCGCCCGAGTTCCCCGTCTCTGTCTCTGCCCTGCCCTCGGGCCACCCGCCAGAGATCTTCTGCGCCCTCTTGTCCCGGAATTCAATCCTCCTGTGTCATGTCTATTCTTACTTCCTTTCTATGTTTTTTTTCCCCGCCTTTTTGTGATTGTTTGCCCCGCCCTGATTAGTTCCACCTTTGTGTAATCATCATGCCCTCCTTGTGTATTTAAGCCTGTGTGTTCCCCTGTCTCTTTGACAATTCGTCGTCACTCCTGCGTTGTTCTGCCATGTTCCTAGTGTTTCCTCCTGCCCGTGCTCCTCGTGCCTTCTGGTTTGTAATTTAGTTTTTGTTCTCAGTTTAGTTTTTGGTGTATTTCATTTGTACTTAGTTTGTTTCCTCAAGTCTGGACTCTGTTTATTTTTTCTTGTAAACTTTGTTTTGTTACTTCAGCTTTAGATATTAAAAGCTCACTTTTGTTAAATTCACCTGCCTGCTTGGTCTCTCTGTGTTTGGGTCCACCTTTAAACTAAAATCTTGACATTGGTTTAATTCCTGTTTTGCGCAAAACACACCTATGATTAATTAAGAGACTAAATATAACCCTTCATAGCCCCTTACTTTGGACACGCCCTAAATGCACTTGTGCCATGCACTTTCAACCATGTGCTATAGATCATTAAAATAGTGACCATTGGACATTGCATGCACAATTTAGACGTTATTTCCTGCGTGTATTGAGTAGAACAGGAAATAACGGATTGACAATTTTTCACCACTTCCTGTGTTCACTATGTGGCACTAGAGAACACGGGCAAGAAAGGTATTATGTTGCTCTATGTCAAGTGTAGATCACACAATGTCAAATTCATGCAAATAGGATGATGTTTGTCACATAACGCTGACTTCCTGTTGCCAGTCGGTGGCACTATGACTATATGTCAATATTGCCATTAAGATGTCGTCAGGCCTGGACTACTATGAAGTAGGTCAAGTTTGGGAGAGATTGGACAAAGTATAGACGAGTTACAACAGTTTGTCTTTCAATGGCGAATAATGTAAATTCTCCAGCACACCATGTCAGCACCTCATTTTTGCACTCAAAGACATAAAATAATAATAATCAAAGCTGCAAGCAGCGTTGAACAGGCCCTCACCCCTTTGTGCACGTTGGGGGTACCCGCTGCTATGCATTTCCATGAAAGTCGGACACGGCACGCAACAGTTAGAGGGTATTTTCTCCGTGGAGCGCGTGGCGCTAAAGACTTTAATAAAGCATGTCAAGTTTGGGGCTGATTGGACAATTTATAATTTAATTTACAACAACTTCCTGTTTCCTGTTGGTGGCGCTATGACTATCACTCATAATGGCACGTATATGTCTTCAGGCCGGGAATCTTATAAAACATGTCAAGTTTTGGGCAGATTGGACAATGTATTGTTTACAACAACTTCCTGTTTCCTGTAGGTGGCGCTATGACTATCACTCATAATGGCACATATATGTTTTCAGGCCTGGACTCTTATCCAGCTTGTGAAATTTGGGGCAAATTGGACTATGTAAAGCCAAGTTACAACAGCCTCATGTGTCATGTCGAAACATCGAAATACGCCACGCCGCCACAACAATGCCGTTTTGTGAAAACACAAAAGCTTCGCAATTTTGCATCGTGAAGGCGTTGAAATTCTGCTGCCTGACTTTGAGATGGATCTCTTGAATCCTCTAGGAGGAGTATGTGATAAAATGGCATCTTCTCACATGACCTATGATATCACAGTTTGATATATCGATCAAACATTCCTTCGCAATTTAGCGTCACATTAGTTTGAGAGTTATACCACCCAAATTTTATGCAAATCTGATAAACTCTCTAAGAGGAGTATGTAAACGTATGCATAAAATACATGAAAAATGCACAAAATTCTAAATGGCCAACTTCCGGTTGGGAGGAGCTAATGAAACCCAATAAGAAATATGTCTGAAATAATGACCGGGATGTGCCTACCAAATTTCATGAATATAGGATCAACTTTTTCCAAACTATGGCCTTCCACGCATTAGGGGGTGCTATGGAGCCCGCTTAACACGCTGAACCCAATCGCTGTACATTCACGTAAAAGTCCACAGGTATCCAACTTTCATGATTTTTCGAGTATACCAAGGGCGTCAAAGGTATATTCAAAGGCTAAAAGTATTAAGGGGGAGATTAAGAGCCAACATGCCACACCCAAGCCCAATTACAACACTAAATTGAAGTAATTACTAGTGTGAATATGCGTGTAAAGTTTCATGAGTTTTTGTGCATCTTAAAGTCCTCAAACGTGTGTTCGTAAATTTTAAATTAACGTACGAAATCCAAGATGGCTGACTTTTTGTTGGCCAAAAAAATCTAAAAATCTAAGAGATATAATACGCTCTTGCATATGTAGGCAATGACCTACTCTAATTTCGTGATGATGGAAGTATTTGTTTCTCAAACCTGCCTACATTAGGGGGCGCTATGGAGCCCTCTGGCGACACCCGAGCCAAATCACTTCAGAACTTTGTAATTTTCGCCAGTTCTGATACGTATTCCAATTTTCGTGAGATTTCGTGCATCTTAAGCGCCTCAAAAAAAGTATCCCAGATGAGGTCTCCAAATTACGTTTTGTCACGAAAACAGGCGAGGAATACAAAGTAAATGACATGATACCATGCGCAAGACGTGGTTGTTGTTACATTAGTTCACAAAATAGCCTGTTTCCACTGGTTTCCACACTTCTATTTTGCTATTTATTCCTCTGGGTGCAACAACAACTTTGCTCCGTGTGGCAATTGCAACACATACGGTAAGTTCCTATTGTTACAGGTGACCTCGCCTACCCCAGGTTTTCCCTAAACCCGTGTCTTGCGCTCTCATTGGCTGTAGCTCGTGGCCGGAGTCCGCGACAGGTCCAGATATTTAGCATGCTAGATATCTGGAATGTGTCTGCAAGGCATCGGCGAGCTTCTTGGCGAGCTTATTTGCGAGCCTTTTTGTCGAGCGGCGATGTGCGAGTGGTGAGCCAACGCCGATGTACCTCTGATCTGGGGCTTTTGTTGGGGAGCTCCAAAAATAGTCGGGAGGTGGAAAATCTGTGATAAAGTTGTGTTATGTGAACTAGCTATCCTCTGGTGGACAGGTGAGTCTATTACATGCTTTGACGTGATACAGAGTAGGCCACTAATAATGTACCTTCTATTATTACGGCTTTAACTACTACTATTGCTGTAAAATAATGAATTGTTTTGCATCATGACATTATTGCATTAGGACTAACCTGGAATGAACTTTTCAGAGTGGGCTCATTCTAAAATCTTAAAGACATGGGGGTAGGTTGCATTTTTGTTAGGCCAGTAGACTTTTGGTTTCATGTCCTTGGGAAAAGACCCTATTAGGCCTACCTAAATGGTGTTTCAGATATTAGCAATTCTCGTAGAATTAAATAATTCAAAAAGGATTTAAAAAGTAAATCTCATCTACAGTATAGTATGTTAATCTGGCATCTAATGTCATCCCGATGAAAAGTCCCACCTCTGATTGGACCATTTTAGAATGTATTCATTATGGTAATGAGATACAGGTTGATAAAAAGATCGTGCACAGTGGCACAGTAATGAAGAACACCCATCAACAGAGGGACCTCTTATTGTAGTTTTGCATTCATGCAGGTAAAAATATTTTAAATTAATGTGATTTTTCATATTGTTAATCGTCAATTGACAACTGATCTGCAGGAACCCAGAAACATGGCATCAGAAGACAATGTTAATGACATACATCCCTGTTATGAAATAGATAATGGCTCTTACATCCTGAAAGGCACCCCTTCTACAATATGTGTTTTATTATTTATTTTCCTTGGCTCATTATCTGTTGTCACAATATGTGGAAACCTTCTTGTAATAATCTCCATTATTTACTTCAAACAGCTCCACACTGCTACAAACTTTCTCATTCTCTCTCTGGCTGTGGCGGACCTGCTTGTTGGTCTTGTAGTTTTTCCTCTCAGCATGGTATTCTCTCTTAGCTCATGTTTGTATTATGAAGATTTATTTTGCAAAGTACGAGACAGTTTGGATGCAACACTGAGCGTATCTTCCATTTTGAATACATGTTGTATTTCCATTGACAGATATTATGCAGTGTGTCAGCCTCTGAACTATAGAACTAAGATAAATGTTAATGTTGTTGCAGTCATGATTGTAGTAAGCTGGAGTGTTTCTGTTTTAGTTGCCATTGGCCGTGCAATTCCAGGATTAATCAATGAAAAATGTAAAGAAAACTGTGTTATTGATTTTCGACGTGCAAGAATTTTGGCACAGTTTTTCTCATTTTATCTCCCAGTGATCATAATGCTCTGTATCTACCTAAAGATTTTCCTTGTTGCCCAGAGACAGGCACGCAGCATCCAGAACACAACCTGTCAGAACACAAAGTCTGGAGCAACTGCCAGTAAGATGGAGAGAAAGTCCACCAAAACCCTGGCTATTGTTATGGGAGTTTTTCTGATGTGCTGGACTCCTTTCTTTCTCTATGTTAGCTGTCAGGTTTTGAATCACGTGCCCATGTGGGTGCCACTGTTTGAAACTCTTAACTTGCTCACACTGTCAAATTCAATGTTCAATCCATTCATTTATGCTTTCTTTTACAGCTGGTTCAGATCAGCTTTAAGAATGATCATTTCGGGAAAAATATTTCAAGGTGATTTTACGAACACGAAACTGCTGTGACGTATTCTTTGGAGTGCTGTAAAGGCTCACGAATGTGTCATGAAACTCTGCAACCTGTAAGGCAGCATCATGTTTTGAATGTTTTCTTAATTATGCAATATATACTACATACTAAGGTGAAACACTGACTGAGGTGCATAACAGTGAGCTGTCACTTTGCAATCATGTAAAAAGCTTAAACACACTATGCTCACATGTACATGTGTATTCTGTATGTGCTTGTTTCAACATTTGCAACACTTCCAACACAGCAAAAAATAAATTGATAACATCATGCAGAGAGTTGGACTCTTGATGTAGTTGTTGGTCCCATTCTGAACCTCTTTATGTCATAAACACTTTCAGTATGTGCCACTGTAGTGGCACAACTATTTATTTAGAAAGGTATGAGACAAGCAAAAAGAATAAAATATGCACATAACCTAAACTTTAGGTTTGTCATCATCTCTACATTAATAAGTCAGACACCTTGAGGAGGTAAAGCTCTGTTTTTTGTTATAAGTAAAAGCCATGCAATCAAAGTGTTACTTGAGTGAAAGTATAAAAGTATTAGCATCAAAAAATACAAAGTAAATAAGTGAAATTACTCATTATGCAGAAGGGCCAATTTTTATAATATCATATATTACAGCTAGTTGAGCTAGGGTTTCTTTATTAATTGTTAATATAGATTTATATTGAAAGTTTAATGAAGGTTTATCTCTATGGCTTAATTAGTAACCATCATGCCTATGGGGGACCCCACTTCTAGTCTAATTAACCCAAAACCCATGACTATTTTTCCAGTCTATACATTTATGTTTCATCTATTGCTTCACCTCAAGCTCTATTAGCTGATACAGGGGGCAATCCTGTCTTTTAAACAACAATCATATGATCATCAAGATTATATGTGTCCTGCCATAATAAATAAGCAGGACACATGTATTGTGCTTTATGCGTAATAGAAAAACAATGCAAAAACAAAAATGTATCACTAGGTTGTTATCACGTTTTCCGTACTTATGTTACGTTGTTTGTATTTATTTTACGTACGTATTTTAAGGCCAACCATCATGTTGTTGCTAAAAGTAACACCTAGTTCACACTACAAGACTTTCAAAGTAGTCAGATCTGTTAAGGTTTCAGTTCAAAGGGGGACCCAAACGCAAGAGACCAGGCAGCCAGGTAAACTTGATTAAAGGCGAGCTTTAATGCAAAGCTGGTGTCAAAACATAAAGCTGACAGGAAACCAAAAAACAGAGGGCGCATGTTGAGATAAAACAAAATACAAAGGAAAAAAAACCCAAAGACTAAACTAAGTACAAACCGGTAAAATACAGAGAACAGAGGGAACACAGGCAGAATGGCAGGAAAAACACAGGTAAAAAAGGAGACAACCTGACACTGAATGAGGGAAGTACACAGACTAAATTCAATATATATACATATATTAGGGGTTGAACGGTTCGGTTCATATCACGGTTTTGGATTCACGGTTTTGGGTTCGGTTCGGTACATTTATGGTACAGCATGGAGGTCATGTTCTGATTGCCACATGCTTTTCATTTATTTTGCAAAAATAAGTTACAAATATTTGCCTCAACAAAAGTTTGGCTTACATAAAGAACATAAACACTTCTTCATTGACAATCTTAATTGAAAGAATAGGTCTTCTACAGTAATTAGTACAAACAAAAATTACAGCTTTGTTATTTTCATATAAATATGATGTAATTATAAACTGAGGCCATACATTGAAGCATAAGCTCAACCAGAACCATGCTAAAAAACAAATAGCTTTTTTGTAATCTCCCACTCATTTAACAGTGGCTCATTGATCATAATTCTTACTATAACAGTTAAGGCACTCAAATACTGACATATTGTCAATAAGAAAGAATAAATTGTCTGTAATGTAAATGTAATGTTCCATCTTAAGGTTGTTGGTAAATCCTCAACTGCTGCTTATTCTAGTTTCTACAGGGCAGGCACAACAGACTAACATTCACACGTGAAGGCTCATGCACTTTGACCATATGCTTAATTCTGTATTGTTTATGATGGAGTGAGGTCGTATATGCATTAATAAACACTCTTATAGCATTAGATATGACTTTGGCACGGTGTGAATCTGCAGTGGGAGGCTGTCTGAACGCTGTGGGGAAACGGACTCTCCATCCAGTCTGCTTTTGTTTCGCTCCGCTGATCGACACATTCGGTTGATGCCGTCGTAATTAAATGTTTCCAGTGTCCACATATAAACCCGACTTCAGTTGAACAGTGTCGGCGTACAGTTTGACACAAATTGTTGTCAGTTTAGCTCGACTATCTTGAGCAACTAGGCGCTACAGCGCTGATATCATTTCTGGTGTGCTGCCAAAATTTTCCGGGTAAAACTCACGCTCCAGAGTTTCTGTTCCGCGCGTGTGAGTAGTAGACATAAACGGCTGTTTGGGTGACGGCGAACCGGAAGGATGTCGCGGACCGAACTGAAAGTACTGAACCGAATGGTTCGGGTCAAATACACGAACCGTTCAACCCCGAATATATAAATATATATATATATATATACTGGGGTTTTTTGTTGTTTTTTTACGGTATACACTGTGGATCATAATAAGAATATATATAACTAGAATGGCACTCGGATAGCGCAGACGTCCGCCAAGGTGCGTGACTTTAAAAATAGATCACAGCTTACAGCTGGCGGTACCTTGAGGGGGTCGGCTTATTATTAACACGGTGTGTTTCCGTGTAACGTATCGTTGGATGCCTCTTTTATTCAGCAGCCTTGTTATGTTTGTATAATGTTACACTATGTTCTCTCTCATTCCATCATCTACTGCTTTTTTCTTTCTCACCACTGACGGCCAGCAGCTCCCGCACCTCGATGTCTCGCCACAATTCCACACACATATCTCTCTGCTCTCAGTAGGAGGCGGGGTCACGCTTCATCAACACGTCATCAGTTACACTGCGCATGTGTTATACCCTGTGGTCTTAATGCTCAGGCTGATCGGAATCCTTAAAAAAAATTCCTGAATTCGGATTAAGATCCGGATTGCCATCAAAATTGAATGGATTGTTCATTGTGCCACACCCCAGCCCTTTAAAAAATGTCATTCAAATCCATCGCAAACTTTTGGAGTAATCCTGCTAACAGACAGATAGACAAACAATCAAACCAACGCCGGTGAAAACATAACCTCCTTCAAGGCCCTCGGCCTTGGTGAAGGAAATTACTGTATATAATAATGACTTTCAAAATAAAACAGGAAACAAACTACAACAAAAACCCAGGAACATGACAGTATCCCCCTTCAAGGAATGGATTCCAGACGTCCCTAGCTGAATTCTAGTACGGTGGGTGGAGGGCATCTGGAGGAGGGACTCTGGAACAAGTAGGCAGAGAACTGAGGAATGGAGGGCTGGATAGGGTTTGGAACAGGGAATCTCAGGCAGACGGCCTGGCGGCATGGCAAAACTGGAGCAGAGAAACTCAGGCGGATGGCCTGGGGGCAGGGCAGAGGCAAAGCAGGGAAACTCAGGCGGATGGCCTGGTGGCAGGGCAGAGGCAGAGCAGGGAAACTCAGACGAACGGCCTAGAGACAGGGCAGAGCATAGCAGGGAAACTCAGGCGGACGGCCTGGGGGCAGGGCAGAGGCAGAGCAGGGAAACTCAGTCTGCCTGAGTGAACGCCTGGGGGAAGGGTAGAGGCGGAGCAGGGAAACTCAGACGGACGGCCTGGGGGCAGGGCAGAGGGAAAGCAGGGAAACTCAGGCAGACCGCCTGGGGGCAGGGTAGAGGCGGAGCAGGGAACATCAGGCGGACCGCCTGGTGGCAGGCATAGGCGGATCAGGGAAACTTCAGAAGGGGAGTCCATTCACACACAGACTTAATACACAAGGAGAGCAGAGTGATTAGACACAGGTGGAACAAATTAGGGCGGGGCAGACAGTCACAAAGGCGGGAAACATCATCGCCCATCATCGCCCATTTGACACGTTGACCCTTGACAACAACTTAATGAAAGGCTTTTTGGTTTTGATTCTAAAGCAAGCTAATTTGGTTCATCAAACCAGAACATTACAGGAGGGCTGCAACATGGTTTACATTGTAAATTGTCACTACTACCACTGTTACTCCTGCCACTGAAGACCAGTCACGCAAAAAGGCATATGAATGACGAATAATGTGCAAGGCAAAAACGTGGAATAAGAATGGCGTTCTTGCTTTAGGTGTATAATTTCTGCGACATGTAGTCTGTACTGACTGCAGTATAAATGCATCTGCATAAATGTGCTACGCCCAGAGCTAGTGACGTAGCATAAAATGTGAGAAAGAGTGCTCATGGCGGGCAGGTGGATGCATCCAAAACAAGTTTTTTAGTGACGTTTGTGACGTGTTTTCCGTCGTTATGTTACGTTGTTTCCATACATATTGTACTAAGTTTACGTACTTATTTTAAGGCCAACCATGATGTTGTTGCTAAAACTAACACCTATTTCACACTACACGACTTTCAAAGTAGTCAGATCTTTTAAGGTTTCAGTTCAAAGGTGGACCCAAACGAAGGAGACCAGGCAGCCAGGTTAACTTGACAAATGCGATGCAAAGCTGGTGTCAAAACATAAAGCTGACAGGAAACCAAAAAACAGAGGGCGCAGGCTGAGATAAAACAAAATACAAAGGAAAAAAAACCCAAAGACTAAACTAAGTACAAACCGGTAAAATACAGAGAACAGAGGGAACACAGGCAGAATGGCAGGAAAAACACAGGTAAAAAAGGAGACAACCTGACACTGAATGAGGGAAGTACACAGACTAAATTCAATATATATACATATATTAGGGGTTGAACGGTTCGGTTCATATCACGGTTTTGGATTCACGGTTTTGGGTTCGGTTCGGTACATTTATGGTACAGCATGGAGGTCATGTTCTGATTGCCACATGCTTTTCATTTATTTTGCAAAAATAAGTTACAAATATTTGCCTCAACAAAAGTTTGGCTTACATAAAGAACATAAACACTTCTTCATTGACAATCTTAATTGAAAGAATAGGTCTTCTACAGTAATTAGTACAAACAAAAATTACAGCTTTGTTATTTTCATATAAATATGATGTAATTATAAACTGAGGCCATACATTGAAGCATAAGCTCAACCAGAACCATGCTAAAAAACAAATAGCTTTTTTGTAATCTCCCACTCATTTAACAGTGGCTCATTGATCATAATTCTTACTATAACAGTTAAGGCACTCAAATACTGACATATTGTCAATAAGAAAGAATAAATTGTCTGTAATGTAAATGTAATGTTCCATCTTAAGGTTGTTGGTAAATCCTCAACTGCTGCTTATTCTAGTTTCTACAGGGCAGGCACAACAGACTAACATTCACACGTGAAGGCTCATGCACTTTGACCATATGCTTAATTCTGTATTGTTTATGATGGAGTGAGGTCGTATATGCATTAATAAACACTCTTATAGCATTAGATATGACTTTGGCACGGTGTGAATCTGCAGTGGGAGGCTGTCTGAACGCTGTGGGGAAACGGACTCTCCATCCAGTCTGCTTTTGTTTCGCTCCGCTGATCGACACATTCGGTTGATGCCGTCGTAATTAAATGTTTCCAGTGTCCACATATAAACCCGACTTCAGTTGAACAGTGTCGGCGTACAGTTTGACACAAATTGTTGTCAGTTTAGCTCGACTATCTTGAGCAACTAGGCGCTACAGCGCTGATATCATTTCTGGTGTGCTGCCAAAATTTTCCGGGTAAAACTCACGCTCCAGAGTTTCTGTTCCGCGCGTGTGAGTAGTAGACATAAACGGCTGTTTGGGTGACGGCGAACCGGAAGGATGTCGCGGACCGAACTGAAAGTACTGAACCGAATGGTTCGGGTCAAATACACGAACCGTTCAACCCCGAATATATAAATATATATATATATATATACTGGGGTTTTTTGTTGTTTTTTTACGGTATACACTGTGGATCATAATAAGAATATATATAACTAGAATGGCACTCGGATAGCGCAGACGTCCGCCAAGGTGCGTGACTTTAAAAATAGATCACAGCTTACAGCTGGCGGTACCTTGAGGGGGTCGGCTTATTATTAACACGGTGTGTTTCCGTGTAACGTATCGTTGGATGCCTCTTTTATTCAGCAGCCTTGTTATGTTTGTATAATGTTACACTATGTTCTCTCTCATTCCATCATCTACTGCTTTTTTCTTTCTCACCACTGACGGCCAGCAGCTCCCGCACCTCGATGTCTCGCCACAATTCCACACACATATCTCTCTGCTCTCAGTAGGAGGCGGGGTCACGCTTCATCAACACGTCATCAGTTACACTGCGCATGTGTTATACCCTGTGGTCTTAATGCTCAGGCTGATCGGAATCCTTAAAAAAAATTCCTGAATTCGGATTAAGATCCGGATTGCCATCAAAATTGAATGGATTGTTCATTGTGCCACACCCCAGCCCTTTAAAAAATGTCATTCAAATCCATCGCAAACTTTTGGAGTAATCCTGCTAACAGACAGATAGACAAACAATCAAACCAACGCCGGTGAAAACATAACCTCCTTCAAGGCCCTCGGCCTTGGTGAAGGAAATTACTGTATATAATAATGACTTTCAAAATAAAACAGGAAACAAACTACAACAAAAACCCAGGAACATGACAGTATCCCCCTTCAAGGAATGGATTCCAGACGTCCCTAGCTGAATTCTAGTACGGTGGGTGGAGGGCATCTGGAGGAGGGACTCTGGAACAAGTAGGCAGAGAACTGAGGAATGGAGGGCTGGATAGGGTTTGGAACAGGGAATCTCAGGCAGACGGCCTGGCGGCATGGCAAAACTGGAGCAGAGAAACTCAGGCGGATGGCCTGGGGGCAGGGCAGAGGCAAAGCAGGGAAACTCAGGCGGATGGCCTGGTGGCAGGGCAGAGGCAGAGCAGGGAAACTCAGACGAACGGCCTAGAGACAGGGCAGAGCATAGCAGGGAAACTCAGGCGGACGGCCTGGGGGCAGGGCAGAGGCAGAGCAGGGAAACTCAGTCTGCCTGAGTGAACGCCTGGGGGAAGGGTAGAGGCGGAGCAGGGAAACTCAGACGGACGGCCTGGGGGCAGGGCAGAGGGAAAGCAGGGAAACTCAGGCAGACCGCCTGGGGGCAGGGTAGAGGCGGAGCAGGGAACATCAGGCGGACTGCCTGGTGGCAGGCATAGGCGGATCAGGGAAACTTCAGAAGGGGAGTCCATTCACACACAGACTTAATACACAAGGAGAGCAGAGTGATTAGACACAGGTGGAACAAATTAGGGCGGGGCAGACAGTCACAAAGGCGGGAAACATCATCGCCCATCATCGCCCATTTGACACGTTGACCCTTGACAACAACTTAATGAAAGGCTTTTTGGTTTTGATTCTAAAGCAAGCTAATTTGGTTCATCAAACCAGAACATTACAGGAGGGCTGCAACATGGTTTACATTGTAAATTGTCACTACTACCACTGTTACTCCTGCCACTGAAGACCAGTCACGCAAAAAGGCATATGAATGACGAATAATGTGCAAGGCAAAAACGTGGAATAAGAATGGCGTTCTTGCTTTAGGTGTATAATTTCTGCGACATGTAGTCTGTACTGACTGCAGTATAAATGCATCTGCATAAATGTGCTACGCCCAGAGCTAGTGACGTAGCATAAAATGTGAGAAAGAGTGCTCATGGCGGGCAGGTGGATGCATCCAAAACAAGTTTTTTAGTGACGTTTGTGACGTGTTTTCCGTCGTTATGTTACGTTGTTTCCATACATATTGTACTAAGTTTACGTACTTATTTTAAGGCCAACCATGATGTTGTTGCTAAAACTAACACCTATTTCACACTACACGACTTTCAAAGTAGTCAGATCTTTTAAGGTTTCAGTTCAAAGGTGGACCCAAACGAAGGAGACCAGGCAGCCAGGTTAACTTGACAAATGCGATGCAAAGCTGGTGTCAAAACACAAAGCTGACAGGAAACCAAAAACAGAGGGCGCAGACTGTATATATATATATATATATATATATATATATACACACTGTATATAATAATGACTTTCAAAATAAAACAGGAAACAAACTACAACGAAAACCCAGGAACATGACAGTATTCCCCCTCAAGGAACGGATCCCAGAGTTTATGAAGTCCAGTACGGTAGGTGAAGGGGGTCCGGAGAATGGACTCTGGAACAAGTAGGCAGAGAACTGAGGAATGGAGGGCTGGATAGGGGTGGAACAGGGAATCTCAGGTGGACGGCCTGGGGGCAGGGCAAAGGTGAAGCAGGGAAACTCAGGCAGACGGCCTGGGGGCAGGGCAGAGGCAAAGCAGGGAAACTCTGGTGGTGAGCATCAGCGGCGAATGCGGGACTCCTTAGGAGGACGACCACAGAGGCAACGGAACCCTTTAAGAGGACCACCACGGAGGCGACGGGGCCCTTAGGAGGAAGACTACTTGGAGCTGCTGCGACCCAGCAGGGTCGGGGTCTTGGTGCTGCTGCGGCCCAGCCGGAACAGGAGATAGCCAGACCCCCGACAGGCTACATGGAGCAAATGTTGGCCAGACCCCCAAAAGGATACTCGGAGCGGTTGTTGGCCGGGCCCCCGACAGCATACGTGGAGCAGGTGTCGGCAGGTTGCAGACGACAGAGACCTCTGACACAGGAACAGGCTTGGATTCGGTCGGGACCCCCAACTCAGTAACAGTCTTGGAGTTGGCCGGGACCTCCGACACCAGAACTGGCGTGATGCCGACTGGACCACTGGGCAACATAGACGATTGCCGTCTCCAAGACCCACGCTTCGTTATAGGGGCTCCAGCCCCTAGATATCTTGGGGATATTGCCAGCCGAGATGGGGCATGGGCTGAGGCTTCTGGGGCATGGGCTGAGGCTGGAGCTGGGGCTGGTTGCGAGACTGCTGGGGCATTGACTGAGACTGGGGCTGAGGCTGAGGCTGGTAGCGAGACTGGTGGGGCGTGGACTGAGACTGGGGCTGGGGCTGGTTGTGAGACTGCTGGGAGGTGGACTGAGATTGGGGCTGAGGCTGGTAGCGAGACTGGTGGAGTGTGGACTGAGACTGGGGCTGGGGCTGGTTGTGAGACTGCTGGGACGTGGACTGAGAGTGGGGCTGAGGCTGGTAGCGAGACTGCTGGTATTTTTATTTGGCCAGGAGACTTTTGGTTTCATGTCCTTTGGAAAAGGACATGAAAGGACAAAAGGACATGACCCTAATATGCCTACGTAAATGATGAATCAGATATTAACAATACTGGTGAAATTAAATAATTCAAAAAGGACTTCTCATCTATAGTATAGTGTGTTAATCTGGCACCTAATGTCATCACGATGAAAGGTCCCACATCTAATTGGACCATTATAGAATGTATTCATTATGGTAATGAGATACAGGTTGATAAAAAGTTTGTGCACAGTGGCACAGTAATGAAAAACACCAATCAACAGAGATACTTCTTATTGTAGTTTTGCATTCATGCAGGTCAAAATATTTTAAATGGACATCATTTTTAATTTTGTAAATATTGTTAATCTTTAATGCAAAACTGATTTGCAGGAACCCAGGAACATGGCATCAGAATTCACTGTCAACCATATTAATGTTAATGACATACATCCCTGTTATGAAGTACATAATGGCTCTTACATCCTGAAAGGCACCCCTTCTACGATATGTGTTTTATTATTTATTTTCTTTGGCTCATTATCTGTTGTCACAATATGTGGAAACCTTCTTGTAATAATCTCCATCATTTACTTCAAACAGCTCCACACTGCTACAAACTCTCTCATTCTCTCTCTGGCTGTGGCAGACCTTCTTGTTGGTCTTGTAGTTTTTCCTTTCAGCATGGTATTCTCTCTTAGCTCATGTTTGTATTATGAAGATTTATTTTGCAAAGTACGAGGAAACTTCGACGTAACACTGAGCACAGCTTCCATTTTGAATTTATGTTGTATTTCCATTGACAGATATTATGCAGTGTGTCAGCCTCTGAACTATAGAACTAAGATAAATGTTAATGTTGTTGTGGTCATGATCCTGGTAAGCTGGAGTGTTTCTGTTCTAGTTGCCATTGGCTGTTCAATTCCAGGATTAAGTAATGAAAAATGTGAAGAAAACTGTTTTATTGATGTTCTACTTGCAAACATTTTGGGACTTATTTTCTCATTTTATCTCCCAGTGATCATAATGCTCTGTATCTACCTAAAGATTCTCTGTTTTACCTTTCAGCTTTTGAATCACGTGTCCGTGTTTGTTCCACTGTTTGAAACTCTCAACTGGTTTACACTGTCAAATTCAATGCTCAATCCATTCATTTATGCTTTCTTTTACAGCTGGTTCAGATCAGCTTTCAGAATGATCATTTCAGGAAAAATATTTCAAGGTGATTTTACGCACACAAAACTGCTGTGACGTAATCTTTGGGGTGCTGAAATAGCCAACGATCGAGTAAGGTCTGATAAAATTAGTCACAATAAAGATACACTGACCTAGGGACAAAGGTGCGTTACAGTGAGCTGTCAGCTTATGCAATCATGAAAATAGCTTAAACACACTATGCTCACATGTACTGTACATGTATATCCTGTATGTGCTTTTTCCAACACTCACTGGTACTATATGACACTTTCTTTGAGTAAAATATTCAACATGATATTGATTACATTTGAGTTTATAGTTTTTTGTTAAAAAATGTATCACATGTTGCATAGCAAAAATACATTTGTAACATCCTGTTGCGGCTGGACTCTAAATGTAATTGTTGACCCCATTCTGAACCTCTTTAGTATTAGAATCAAAATATATATACTAGGTAAATAATTAAAAGTACTCATTACGGAGAATGGCCCATTTCATAATAACTTATATTACTGGATTATATATTTTTTTGCATTAATATTGACAGTTGGTAAAGCTTCGTTTCTTTATCCATTGTTGATTTATATTGAAAGTTTAATGAAAGTTTATCTCTATGGTTTAGTTAGTAACCATCATGCTTACCTAAAGCTCTATTAGCTGATACACAGGGCAATGCTGTCTCTTAAACAGAAATCATATGATCATCAGGATTACATGTTTCCTGCTATGATAAATAAGCAGGACACATGTACTATGCTCTATGCATAATAGAAAAGCAATGCAAAAAACACAATGCTTTATTGAAAGTGTCATTGCTAGCAGCATGGGTCTGTGGATGGGAATGTTGGGCTGCTTGTAGGTCCACCACTTTGGTCCAAACTGAAATATCTTGACAACTTTTAGATGGATTGCCATGGCATCTTCTACAGATATTCATGGTGCCCAGAGGATGAATCCTACCAGCTTTGGTAATTCCCTGACTATACCTTTAGGGCCATCATCAGGTCAAAATTTCAATCACCAAATACCTGCAAAACTAATGACATTCCCATCAGCCTCAGTCAGTGTAGTGTTAGTTTAGTGTTTAGTGTTAAACGTGAAGCTGACAGAACCAGATGCGTCATATGAGCGTGTATGAGTCCTGTTGGTCTGATGCATGTTTATTATGCTGAGGATTATAACTCTTGATTTGGCTATTAGTGAATTTGACATCTTTTAAGACATAACGATTTAAATGAAGGCTGTTTAAGTGTTAGAGTTCTACTGCGGAAACGAAATTGAAGTCGAAAAAAATCACAGTTTTTGGCCCAAATTTCAAAACTTCTGGCACCTTGGACTTCAACCCCCCAAAAGGCACAATTAGACCACACTTTCAACTATCATACCAAATTTGAAGTTCCTAAGCTAAGTAGTTTCCGAGTTCTGCTCCGGAAACGAAAGTATGACACGCCAACGGACGGAAGGACGGACACGAGGTGCGCTATATACCCCCGACTACGTTGTCGTGGGGGTACAAAAAGTCTTTATAAGTGTTCATCAAGTTTAAAATAAAGGTCAGCTTTAAAACATACCTTCCGGGAGACTAGCCTGTTTCCTTATAACTAACACTACACGACTTTAGCCCTGATTTTCAGCTCCCCGACAGTTTTTGGATATCCCCGACAAAAGTCCCAGATCAGAGGCAAATCGTCGTTGGCTCACCACTCGCACATCAGCGTTCGAGCATCATGTGCGAACTGCTCAAACGCTGATGCTTCGCAGACACATTACATATATCTAGCATGCTAAAGAGCGCAAAACTCAGGTTGAGAGGAAACCTGTGGGAGGAGGGGTCGCCTGTAACAATAGGAGGCTTACTGTAGGCTATGTGTTAAACTTGTCTGTCAACTGAAATAAACTAACATTCCATAACATCTCCACCATAATAATAATATATCATTTTACACCAAAACAGATATTCTGCATAATGGGTACTTTTACTTTTGATACTTTAAGTACTTTTTGATACTAGTACTATTGTTTTACTTGTGTAAAATTTTAAATGCAGGATATCTACATGTTGTATTTTTTTCATAGTGTGATATTACATTAGTAGTATCTGGGTAGTTCTTTGTAAATTATCTGTGATTTTTGTGAGAAAATAAAGTTAGAAATAAAAAAAACATTTTTAAATGCAGGTTTATCCTTTGAAACATTTATTTTTTTCATTTCTACAGACACGTTTCATGAAAACAAAATATACATGCTTGTCTTATAGCCGATTAAATGATCAGCATTAAATAGCTTATGCATCGACTATGCGTGAAGTATCATATAATGGGTGGGACAAGGACTACATCTGTTCTTTCATAGAAAAAATAAATAATAAATCTCTAGATGCAATCCTCTCCTGCACTGAAGGACTTCTATCTGACAGTGAAAGAGAAGAAGAAAATCTAAAACAGATTCAATTCATGATGTTACGCATAACAATCCGATGAAGATGATTTTTTTACTTGTTGTTTGTTGCTGTCACGCCTGAAAATCCGTACGCCCAGTCAATTTAGTCACATACAAATCAAAACATCACAAATGCAGTAAGCAGGACGATCTTATTTCTTCACACGGAAGCTCACAATGGCAACAAATAATCAACGAGGGGAATGTAGAGCATCTCGTTCTCCGCTCCTACCCGCACCGTGTTGCAGCTGGATTTCTGAGGTCCATCTTTCAGTAGTTATTACATTTTGATGGATTTATAAGGAAGGGAGTTTGGTGTTGGTTGTTGGTGTTTCTGAGAATGTGGCACGTTGTCTTTGTTAGTTAACTGACAGTAAATTTATCAACTACAGTTACAGGTGAACTGGATAAATCTCATCCCAGAGAAGAATTGCCCACACACTGACAAAAAAGAAATGTATTTTTTTTGGCGAGTAACTTGAATAATTTCAGTTGTTTGAAAGACATATTTTCACAGCAGTATGAAATAGATAATACAAAGGAAATTATGACATGTTTAACTTCCTAACAAAAAACAAACAGTAATTAAGGAGTATTGATTGGTATCAAGAATCATAGAATTCCACTGGTCTTGGTATCGACTACTAAGTTTCTGGTATCGTGACATCCCTAGTGTAGGCCTATGGGAAGTGACAAAACGCTTAAAATGTACACTATTATTGCAGTGGCAAAAGGTGGGATAAAAAATTTGGTGTGCACCTAAATATTGTGCTGGTGCACCCAAATGAAAAAGTTGGCACCCCGGTTCCAACCAATGTAGAAAGTTAGTCTGGCACCCTTCACAGGCTATTTCAGCACCTCAAAGAATGTCAAAGAAGTTTTGAGTTAGTGAAATCACCTTTAAATATTTTTCCTGAAATGATCATTCTGAAAGCTGATCTGAACCAGCTGTAAAAGAAAGCATAAATAAATGGATTAAGCATTGAGTTTGACAGTGTAAGCCAGACAAGTATTTCAGACAATGCAACTGGCACTGACATAGTATCCGAAGGCTGAGCAGTAAAACAGAGAAAAAAAAGGAGTCTAGAACATCAGAAAAACTCCCATCACAATAGTCAGATTTTTGGTGGCCTTTCTCTCCATCTTACTGGCAGTTGCTCCAGACTTTGTGTTCTGACAGGTTGTGTTCTGGATGCTGCGAGCCTGTCTCTGGGCAACAAGGAAAATCTTTAGGTAGATACAGAGCATTATGATAACTGGGAGATAAAATTAGTAAATAAGTCCCAAAATGTTTGCAAGTAGAACATCAATAAAACAGTTTTCTTCACATTTTTTTACATTGAAGCTGCCTTGTACATTGCAAAATAAATCTTCATAATACAAACATGAGCTGAGAGAGAGGGCCATGTTGAAAGTAAAAACTACAAGACCAACAAGCAGGTCCGCCACAGCCAGAGAGAGAATGAGATAGTTTGTAGCAGTGTGGAGCTGTTTGAAGTAAATGATGGAGATTATTACAAGAAGGTTTCCACATATTGTGACAACAGATAATGAGCCAAGGAAAATAAATAATAAAACACATATCGTAGAAGGGGTGCCTTTCAGGATGTAAGAGCCATTATCTATTTCATAACAGGGATGTATGTCATTAACATTAATATGGTTGACAGTGACTTCTGATGCCATGTTTCTGGGTTCCTGCAAATCAGTTTTGCATTAACGATTAACAATATTTACAAAATTAAAAATGATGTTCATTTAAAATATTTTGACCTGCATGATTGTAAAACTACATAAGAAGTATCTCTGGACAATATATACCATGATCTACAAATATTTTTACTACCCACAAACGTATTTTTGTATTTGTGTTGTGTAAAATCACATCCTCAAAAACACAGGGTGATTTGCAAATACGCATAACTTACTCTGTAAATATGTATTTTAATTCCACATAAAAATGTTATAGGTTTACATGTAAAGTGATATATACGCATTTATACTTGGATTACAACTATTATCTACAGATCTGCTGTGGTACGAATCGGACAAAATTCCGTAAACAAACAGGAGGAAAGGTGGGCCATGTTATGTGGGCCATAAATCCACAGGAACCGATCTGGAAATGCACAAATATCATTCCATGTGTAGATAGAGATGCACAAATGCGTATATATCACTTTACATGTAAACCTTAAAATAAGTATTTACAGAGTAAGTTATGCATATTTGCAAATCGCCCTTTATTTTAGTGACTTTACACAACACAAATACAAAAATACATGTTTGTGGATAGTGAAATATTTGGAAATCATGGTACACATTTGTGGAATGTCTTCTGTTGATTACAACTAATAAAGTCCAATATAAACTCGCTGATCAAATATGAATCAATATTCTGTTACTGTAATGCCTATTTCTCTCCTCAAATGTTTTCAGACACATCTTGTAGTGTACTGTTCAGCTGTATAATTAGAAAGTTTGTGACCCAGTAGCCATGTTGTACCAGCTAATATGTGCTAACGTCAGATGTTACTTGTTGCCACGGTAAATATTCACTTATCCTTCTGCCTGATGAAGACACCAGTGTCAAACTCAGCCATTTATAAAGAAATTTCCACACTAACTTGCAAGGTCAAGGTCACGGTGACCTCACATCTGTAACATTTTTGTGAACACAATGTCTTAAGAACACCTTGGGGGAATTTCTTCAAATCTGGCACAAAAGTCCACTTGGATTCGAGGATGAACCGAGTTTTCAAACTGAGTCTTAATTTTATTGTACATTTGTACTTGTCATCGCATCTACATAAAGTGCAGTATATCTTATATTAACCTTCTAGTATTAGCAATTTTAAAAGTTACATTCAAATTGTTAAAACACACTCAAGGACACACACACACACAGTGTATTATTACTCATATTACATGCAAACATAACGTAATGTATCCCATCTGATTGGACAAGAGATCTTTGCATTAATTATGATAATTAGGTAGGTATTGACTATTTTAATATCAAGTCCAAAGGTTCTGCAATGTGGCAGTGTGAAAAAGGACACAAATCCACACGATACATCAGCTAACTTGAGGCGTATGGTATGAAATAAACTATGAGTGTTTTGTTATTTCAACTTAATGTCTTTGTTTCTTAAGAACACTGACATTGTTGTGGTTACAGATGGTAAAGTAAATTTTCAAATATTTAATAACTTTCATCAATGTAATTGCTTAATATTAGAAAATTTAATTTCAGAAATCTATGTAGAAGCATGGAACCAGAAGTGACTGTCAACGGGGCTTACACTGTTAATGACATACATCCCTGCTATGGATCAGATAATACTACTTACATATTTACAAGTAACCCTTCCATAATATGTGCATTATTATATATTTTCCTTGGCTCACTATCTGTTGTGACTATATGTGGAAACCTTCTTGTAATAATCTCCATCATTTACTTCAAACAGCTCCACATCCCTACTAACTACCTCATCCTGTCTCTGGCTATGGCCGACCTGCTTGTTGGAATTTTAGTTTTTCCTTTCAGCATGGCATTCACTGTAACCTCATGTTGGCATCATGAGGGCTTATTTTGTAAGGTACGAGGAAGCTTTGACGTTACACTGAGCACGGCTTCTATTTTAAACTTGTGCTGTATTTCTATTGACAGATATTACGCAGTATGTCAGCCTCTCGCTTATAAAAGTAAAATAAATGATCGTGTCATTGGGATTATGATCCTGGCGAGCTGGGGAGTCGCTGCTCTAATTGGCATCGGCATCGTAATTGTAGGTTTTAATCAAGGAAAATGTGAAGAAAGTTGTTTAATTGATTCTCTAATATCAACCACTCTGGCATGTATTTTTTCCTTTTATATTCCAGTCATTATAATGCTTAGTATCTACCTGAAAATTTTCCTTGTTGCACAGAGACAGGCCCGCAGCATTCAGAACACAACCTGTCAGAGCACAAAGTCTGGAGCAACTGCCAGTAAGATGGAAAGAAAGGCCACCAAAACTCTGGCTATTGTTATGGGAGTTTTTCTCTTATGTTGGAGTCCTTATTTTCTTTGTATCATCTTTCAGCCTTTAACGTACGATGTTACACCAATTGCTGTGATTGAAACACTTAACTGGCTTACATTGTCAAATTCAATGCTTAATCCGTTTATTTATGCTTTCTTTTACAGCTGGTTCAGATCAGCTTTCAGAATGATCATTTCTGGGAAAATATTTCAAGGTGATTTTGCGAATTCAAAACTCTTTTGACTTGTTGTTTTGAATGTTCAAATACAATTTTAATAAGAGAGTAATAATGAAAGTTGAAACAATAAAGATTCCTATTTCACTGCACTGTGTCAAGTTGGTCTAGTCATGAATCAGAAATAAACATGAATCAATTAGTTACTTCATTCAAATGAATTGTCAAAGTGTATAAGGGCTTAGAACATTATAATGGAAGTATATGATGACCATTCCCATGCTTTATTATGTATCATAAGTTGTTGCAGAAATTTCTGGGTTGATACCAACTGTTACACAGATTTGGTGATAAATGTAACCATTTTTTACCACTCGAGAATTGATAGAAATTATCAAAAATCCCTCCAAAATACCACATTAAGACACCAAAACCTTGAGGAACACCATAGAAAAAGCCATGCTGTGATTTGTTATGAAAAACTTTTGGCATTTGGAGATTTCTGCAAGAATTGCATTTTTCGGCGATTGGATGGCAATCACTTTTGTTCTGGAAATTGCTCAAAACCCCCTTATTGTCAATCCATCCATCATCTGAATGCTCTAGGTCTCTCGTTTGTGGCTGTAAAGTTGAGGCTGTGATTATCCTAGAAGTCACAACAGGTCATTTTATACAGTGAGGTCAAGTTTGTAAGAAATGGTCTCACTATATAAACTGGCTACTATGGGGACACACATAAATACATTTGGGCTCATTGGTTCCACAAGAGTCTCAGCTTTCTAGTGATACCCAATTTCTCGGCACTACTCAATAGGCTTGTCGCGGTAGTCAGTCTTACTTGCGTTAAGAGACCCCAGTATGCAGAAATATTCAAACACATCGTTTATAAAAATGCAATACAATTTTATACAAATTTGTATGAAAATAAAATTTTGTATGCAAATACAAATTCTATAAAAATGCATGGAATTAGCATAAAGTTGGCATGTCTGTAAAGGGGAGACTTGTGGGTACCTATTTTCATTCAAATATCTTGAGGTCAGAGGTCAAGGGACCCCTGTCAAAATGGCTGTGCCAGTTTTTCTTTCTTCTTTTCTTTCCCAACGAGGAACAAAACAAAATTCCTTCTCCGGAAATATTGCGAAATAGGCGCGTTTTCTTTTCACTTCAACACCAAATCCTCTGCCATTTCCCGGTCTGTCAACTCTCTCTCGTCCCGTGTGTGAAATATGATACCTGCTACTCTGAGCTGACTCCTCACGGAGCAGATGCATTCACTTTCCGATAATCGCTTCAATTATTGATTGATGACATGCCACTGATACGGCAAAATGAACTAAATGGGTTTTATTTCTGTAAGAAAAAGCAAAATGATGGTTGGGGCGGCGGTGGGTACGTAATGTAATAATGTGTGCCTGACCACTGTGTAACACCGGTAACACCGACTACCGCGAAAAGCCTATTGAGTAGTGCCGAACTCCAGGAAATAATCCACCTGCTAAACGACAGTGCAGGTGGATTTAAGTGCTACTTACAGAGGGCGTTTGACAGTATGCAAGCAAGCAGGAGCGCGGGCAGAATAACACAAACCGCTGCCTCCACAGCACCACAATTCAGAAACTGATCTGATGCCGGTCTTCACACGTGAGAGATTATGGCCGTAAATGGACTGGCAACCGAAAAACATCCTCGCCACGCTAAGCAACATGCCTCCACCTAACAAAAAAAAAAGAAAGCCTAGTAAAAGCAATTATCAAAGTCATCCTTCTAACGCTGGGCAGTTTTCAGTGGCTGCACAATAAATGGAAACATAGAATAATGTAAATAAAAGCCAAACAATTCAATCATTCATCGACTTTACTGTCTTTCGGGGGCTGTAGCAGGCTCTATTTCAGACCTAAAGTGAAGGTACTGTATCATATGAAACTAGAAAAACCTAAGGAATTTAGTTTTGTTCCTTGTTGGGTATGAGGTTAGATGACACCCCAGAGAAAAACTGGCATGGCCATTTTCACAGGGGTCCCTTGACCTCTGACCTCAAGATATTTGAACGAAAATGGGTACCCATAAGTCTCCCCTTTACAGACATGCCAAATTTATGCTAATGCCATGCATTTTTATAGAATTTGTATTTGCATACAAATTTGTATAAAATTGTATTACATTTGTATAAATGATGTGTTTGAATATTTCTGCAAAATGGGGTCCCTAAACAGTTTTGGAATTGCACAAATTGGGTATCACTGGAAAGCTGAGACTCTTGTGGATCCAATGAGCTCAAATGTATTTTTGTGTGTCCCCATAGTAGCCATTTCATATAGTGAGACCATTTCTGTACTTATGGTCCCACCAAGAAAAATAGTCCCATTCATGGGCTAAAAATTGCGAATTGGACGATCTATACCTTTCCCTAAAAAATCGTTCCAGAGGTCCTAAAAAATCAGGGAAAAGGCTCAAAATTACTAGACATCACTCTGATTGAGGGGGCCCATAACTGGACCTATGGCCTTTTCCCCCACGGAGTTATGATATGTCAAACTTGACTTATTTTAGGGATCCTCAATGCAATCCGTCATCTATCCACCAGATGGCAGGCTCCCTTGGGTATTGCCATTGGACAAACCCATCCTTAATTGCTCGGGTATTGCCATTGGACAAAGGTATTCACAATAAAAAGGAATTCATTATTATTATTAATTAAACAACACAAAATAAAAACAAAACTTACTTTTTACAGAGCACTGTCCACTCCAGCCTTGTCTCAGTCCTGTCCACTCTCCTCTAACATCACCTGCCACACACTGGCCTCTCTACAGCATCAGATCACCCCACTTGAGTTCTCAACCAATCCAGTGGCATCAGAATGCACAACCAATTGAGCTATATTTCAGAAGCATAATTAACTCCTGGATCTCCACAACATCCATTTGTGTGTGTGAGAGGGTGTCACAGCCACAATTTCAGCATCCTAGTACATTCCAGCACAAAGTTAGGAAGTTTCTCTTTTCTTCACGTTTCACATTAAAGCTGCAGTATGGAAAAAAAAACTTGTTCCGATCTTCATTTTTGCAGCATTTATTCATTTGTGGGAAAGGGTGTTACTGAACAATTTTCAGCCTCTTAGCACAAGGCCTTTTGAAGATATAGCCACTGTCCATTCAGCCTACCCAAGGCCCTGCGGTAAGTCATGTGAAGTGGACAAATCAATTCACATACTTTACTGCACGGCCCTGGGTGTTTGAAGTGGACAGTGTCTATATATCCACAGTGCCTTGTGCTAGGAGGCTGAAAACTCATCAGTAACACCCTGTCCCACGGATGAATAAATGCTGCAAAAAATGAAGAAGATCGGAAAAAGTTAATTTTTTCCATACTGCAGCTTTAATGTGAAAACACATAGAAAAGAGAAACTTAATAACTTTGTGCTGGAATGTACTAGGATGTGACACCTTCTCACAACCACGAAGAGATGTTGCAAAGATGAAGCAGATTAGAACAAGTGCATGTTTGCACCACTTGAAAATATTTCCAAGTTTTTGCACGAATTGTCCAAACTGGTTCCAAAGGGTCTAGATCCATCAAAGTCTTGTCAGTTATTCATCATGAACTGTTCTTTTAAGATGTACCGAGTTTTAGCTCCTTTGGTCATCCTTGGGTCAAAAGAGGGAAGTGAGGGATAATTTCCAGGCCAGGCGTCCAATAGCAATACCTTCCCATTCAAATTTATAAAAAATACTTTGGCCTCTTTAAGAAGGTTTTCAGGGGTTTAGAGACACCATATTCATCACTCAACTATGTGGTTTAAGTGTCCTGAGTTTCAAGTTGATTGGGCTTCAGGAAAGTACAAAAACACACTTCCCTAAACAGGACCAAAACAGTAGGCCTCAACCAGTAGGAAAATGCCAAAAAACAGGTCAAACTTGGCCAAATTAGGCCAAATAAGGCAGAGTTTCTTTTTAATTATGTCATACACATGCAAAGTGACTTGAATTTTATCAAGTTGTCTAATTTGATCCACATTTGGAGGTTGAGAAGGCCTCCTTTGGGTCGAGTATAGGTCAGAATATGAGCCTAATCGCAGAATATGAAATCAAAACCTGCTCTGAATGACCTGCAGACACTGTGGCCTCGAAAGGCACACCGTGAAAAACTAGTGACCCAACTTTGGAGCCTCTAGACCCTTGGTAAGAGTCTCAAATGGTCCTCAAAGTGAGACAAAGTCTGCAATATAAAGGTATTTTAAGTGGACATTTTGTCCATTTCAAATTCACTTGCATTCAAAAAATATGGGTTTTAGGTTAGGCTGTTGCTCGGGTTCCTGAGGAGCTATAGAGCTCACATTTGGTGCACGTCCCCTTTGTCAGCAGGGAAAATGGTCCCTAAAATTTGGAAGCTTTGGATGCCTTAGAAAGAAAGTTAATGCACACCCAATTTTTCCATCAAAATTCTCAAATATCTTACGGCTATTGCTCGTGCACCAGAGGACCTACAGGCCCCAAATGTGGTGCAGCGATAGTTCTCGTGGTCGAGATTAAGCACCTACAATTTGGTGGTTCTAGTTGCTCTGCAAAAAGATGACTCCATCTTCACACCTCTAAAGTGTTTTAGCGGCATCAAGTCTGAGAGCCCTTGATGGGAGGGGGTGATTTTGGACCAAGTTTTTTTTCTAGGGCTGGGAATCTGGGGTGCTGAAACTGAAATATGTTGATCTCCACTCATTCTAGAGCAATGCTGTGGTGGTTGCACATCTCTATGTATTTGGTACACTCTGGGGAAGATGTCCATTTGAAATTACAAATGAATGAGGGTTGAAAGTTAGGGAAAATCCCATTATAAAGTATTTGTAATGACAGTCATATTTCAGCTAAAATAGCTTTAAATGATGTGAAATTTATAGGGGCACCTAAAATTGACCCTCTGATCCAGAATCCTGTGTTTCAGGCTTCTATCTCTCTTCCACGGCTACTTCCTTTCAGGGTCATCGTAGCAATACAGTTACAATGTCAGTTGATTCAAGGGGTCGCAGAGATCACGTGGTGAGATATTGGGGTCAAAAATCATGGCAGGATTGAAAACATGTCCTTAATTGGCTAAAGGTCAAGAAAGGTCAATGTGTCCACATTAACATTGACCGATTGATTGTCAGGGTTTATTTTTGCTTGCGTTGGACTCATCAGTCTATGTAGACCCATTTGGACCTCTTGGCGGTGGTCCAGGTCCAATTTGGGGCATCTGTCCCAATTTTGGCGCGTTTCGGGTATAAAATGGGTGAAAAATGTCCACTTTGTAGACACCATCCATGGTCACCATCACCATCTAGTGGATTTTTAATGTATCGCAACCGAGTATCCAATGGCTCACCCATTTTCACTGCCATTGGACACGTCACTTTGTATCCATGTCCATTGAGTTGACTTTGCGCCAATGGCAGGAAATAGCCATTCAAAATTTGTCCATAAAGTGGTTCCATTACTTATAAACTTGACCTTACTTTATAAAATGACCTGTTGTGACTTCTAGGATAATCACAGCCCAAACTTTACAACCACAAACGAGAGACCTAGAGCATTCAGAGGTTGGATGGCTTTCCTATGTATATTGACAATAAGGGGGTTTCTGAGCAGTTTCCAGAACAGATGCTCGCCATCCAATCGCCGAAAAATGCAATTCTTGCAGAAATCTCCAAATGTTCACTGATCACTGCACTGCCTTTCTGCAATTCTTTGAAAACAAAATCAACACCATCCACCAACAGCTGGCCTCATCCTGCACCTCCCCATGTGACCCACTCTGGATGTCAACCTCCTGCCAACCACTCATCAGCACCCTCTCTAACTTCACACCCACAACGGAATTAACCATCACTGAGCTCATCCATAAAGCCAAACCCACTACCTGTCAGCTCGATCCTCTCCCCACAATCCTCGTCAAAGCCTGTCTGCCCTCCATCTCCCCCATGATCACAAGAATCATTAACTCCTCCCTCACCAGTGCTATTGTACCAACCACCCTCAAAACTGCTGCAATTACACCAACCCTCAAAAAACCCGGTGCTGACCTAGCTGATCTGAACAACTACAGGCCCATCTCCAACCTCACTTTCATCTCCAAAACCCTTGAGAGAGTGGTCGCCGCCCAACTTCAGTCCCACCTCCAGCCCTGGTCAAAATCACCAACGACCTCCTCCGTGCAGCTGACTCTGGACTGCTTACCATCCTCATCCTCCTCATCCTCCTCGATCTCACTGCTGCCTTTGACACCATCTCCCACCCACTAATCATCACACGTCTGACTGATATTGGTATCACTGGTGTTGCACTCACATGGTTCTCCTCATACCTCACCGACAGACAACAATTTGTAAAACTGGGCAATCACAAGTCAAGGTGTTCAGCTGTTTCACTGGGTGTCCCCCAGGGGTCAGTATTGGGTCCACTCCTGTTTATCATTTACCTCCTTCTCCTTGGCACTATCCTCCGTCATCACAATGTCCTATTCCACTGCTGTGCCGACGACACACAGGTCTACATTTCAACTACACCCACTGCTGCCCTGCCACCCGCCTCCCTCACCACCTGCCTACAACACATCAGGAGCTGGATGAGCAGGAACTTTTTAAAACTCAACAGCAATAAAACCGAGGCCCTGCTCATCGGCTCCAAGAACAACATCTCCAAATCTCAACACACAACTGCTCCAAACCTCACCATTGATGGCTTCTCAGTACCGTTCTCCACCCATGTCAAGAGTCTTGGGGTCACCCTGGACAGCACACTCTCTTTTTCATCCCACATAAAAAACGGACTGCCTTCTTCCACCTCCGCAACATCTCTAGACTCCGCCCATCCCTGTCCCACTCCAGCACTGAAATCCTGGTTCACGCTTTTGTTACATCCCGGATCGACTATTGCAACGCTGTCCTCTCTGGCATTCCCATCAAACTACTCAACAGACTCCAAGTCATTCAGAACTCTGCCGCCCGGATCATCACCCGCACCAAATCCTCTGACCACATCACCCCCATCCTCATCCAGCTGCACTGGCTCCCTGTTAAATCCCGGATCGACTACAAAAACCTTCTGCTTACCTACAAAGCCCTCCATAACCTCGCCCCCACCTACCTCATAGACCTCCTCCAGGAGTACACTCCCTCCCTCCGCTCATCATCAGCCGGACTTCTGACCACCCCCACCTCACGCCTCAGCACCATGGGAGCCAGGGCATTCAGCTGCTCTGCTCCCAGGTTATGGAACTCACTCCCCCCACACATGAGGCAGTCTGATAATGTCACATCATTCAAATCCCTCCTCAAAACCCACCTGTTTAAACTGGCCTACTCTCTCTAGTACTCATCATCACCCATCCTATGTGTCTGTACAATTATGTCTCTGTCATGTCCTGTTTTTTTTATATTGTTTTATCTGTCAGTGTTTTAATTGATTCTTGTAAGGTGTCCTTGGGTGTCCAGAAAGGCGCCACTAAATAAAATGTATTATTATTATTAAAAGTTTTTGATCCCAAATCACAGCATGGCCTTTTCTTTGGTGTTCCTCCAGCTTTTGGTGTTAATGTGGTATTTTGGAGGGATTTTTGATAATTTTTATCAATTCTCGAGTGGTAAAAACTTGTTGAATTTATCACCAAATCTGTGTAACAGTTGGTATCAACCCAGAAATTGCTGCAACAACTTATGATACATAATAGAGCATGGGAATGGCCATCATATACTTCCATTATAATGTTCTAAGCCCTTATACACGTTGAAAATTCATTTGAATGAAGTAACTAATTGATTCATGTTTATTTCTGATTTATGACTAGAACAACTTGACACAGTGCAGTGAACTAGGAATCTTTATTGTTTCAACCTTCATTATTACTCTCTTATTAAAATTGTATTTGAACATTCAAATCAAAAGTCAAAAGACTTTTGAGTTCGCAAAATCACCTTGAAATATTTTCCCAGAAATGATCATTCTGAAAGCTGATCTGAACCAGCTGTAAAAGAAAGCATAAATAAATGGATTCCACATTGAATTTGACAGAGCAAGCCAGATGAGTGTTTCAATCACCGGAACCGGTGGGGGATTATAAGATAAAGTCTGAAAGACATTGCAAAGAAAGTAAGGAGTCAAACATAAAAGAAAAACTCCCATAACAATAGCCAGAGTTTTGCTGGCCTTTCTCTCCATCTTACTGACGGTTGCTCCAGACTTTGTGCTCTGACAAGTTGTGTTCTGGATGTTGCTAACCTGTTTCTTAGCAACAAGGAAAATCTTCAGGTAGATACAGAGCATTATGATCGCTGGGAGGTAAAATGAGAGAAAAGGTCCCATAGTGTTTGCTATTATAACATCAACTGAGCACATTTCTTCACATGTTCCTTGGGTGAATCCTGCAATTGTGATACAAATTCCAATTAGAACAGAAATCCCCCAACTCACCAGGAACATGATCACAGTAACGTGAAAATTGATTTTAGTTCTATAGGTTAGAGGCTGACACACAGCACAATATCTGTCTATGGAAATACAACATAAATGCAGAATAGAAGATGTGCACAGTGTTATATCAAAGCTTACTCTAATTATACATAATACATATTCATGATACAGACATGTGGTTAGAGTGAATGCCATGCTGACAGGACAAACTAAAACTCCTACAAGCAGGTCGGCCACAGCCAGAGAGAAAATAAGGTAATTAGTTGGGCTGTGGAGCTGTCTGAAGTACATGATGGAGATTATTACAAGATGGTTTCCAAATATTGTGGCAACAGATATTAAGCCAAGAAAAATATATACTAATACACATACTGCAGATGGTTTGCTTGTAAATACATAACTTGTATTATCAGATTCATAGCAGGGATGTATGTCATTAACAGTGTAAGTCATGTTGACAGTCACTTCTGGTTCCTTGCTTTTCGATTCCTGTAATAATCTGTGGTATTTATTTCACATTTAAACATTCAAAAGTTCAGCATATATATGTACAACTACAGCAACAACAATCTGCTAAAGAAAACAAGACATTGATGATTTTCAGTTCAAGTCTTTTCCCTTACCTAGTAACACCAAAATATAATGGACAGTTCTACGTGTTCTTAGTCAATGTGCCACTGCACAGAAGTTTTGGACTCGGTTCAGTATTTATAAACCTTACCTCATTTTCTAAATTAACACAAAATTTGGTCAGCCAATCAGATATGGGTACCTACATCCTGTTTACATGAGATACAAAGACACAAAATGAAGGGTAATGATACACCAACTATGTGTTTGTGTGTGTGTGTATGTGTGTTTGGCGCGTTTCTGAAATGAGAGACTGAAATAAGATACATAGTGCACACTTGAAATACAAATCACACAACTATGAATGTTCTCCTTGACAATAAGCCCAAAAGACCATCGCCAAGAGATACTCCTTCAAAAGCACACTTGAAATACAAATCACACAACTATGAATGTTCTCCTTGGCAATAAACCCAAAATACCCTCACCAAGAGATCCTCCTTCGAAAGCACAATCCGTCCATACTCATTGATATAAATAGAGTGGACAAAATGTTTGAAACACTTCTTAACAAAAACTGAACATTATAACCTCCATGAAGGTTTGGTGTATTGCAGGGTTGTGGCTGTATTAGACATGATAAGTACATGTAGCCTACCTACTAGGGGTGTAATAAAATATCAAGTATCACGATATTATGTTGTGCGATACTATATCGATTCTCAAAAACACTATAGATTTTGAATTAATAGTTTACATGCAAAGATTCTTGGCAGACAGTGGCTCCTTTCGTGTTGTATTTAAACCCCAACTGCTAGATAACGGTGTTGTACTCTATCTTCAGCCATTGACTTTTCCACTCCAACGCAACAAGGTAAGCTGAGATGGGA